>NC_134896.1:35274308-35424308 GCF_041734735.1 Babylonia areolata | reverse complement strand
TTGTTATTATTATTATTATTATTATTTATTTATTTATTTATTTATGTTCGCTTATAGTTGACTTCATCAAGTTTTTGCGCCTTATACATATTATTATTAGTAGTAGTAGTTTTTTTAATGTATTTATCTATTATTTATTCACCTTTTTTTTCTCAAGGCATGACTAAGCGCGTTGGGTTACGCTGCTGGTCAGGCATCTGCTTGGCAGATGTGGTGTAGCGTATATGGATTTGTACGAATGCGGTGACGCCTCCTTGAGCTACTGAAGCTGAAACTGAAAACTTTACTGCCGCTGTTTGGAGAGACATTATGCACAAGGTAAAATACCCAGTTTTTTGCAGGGTTTTAAACGCTGCTCTGGTGTTCTGTCCTGACCTTCTTTGGCCCTGTGTTTTGACATTGTGTTTGAACCGTCATAAAACGTGAATGCAGCTACATTTCGGAATAAATAAAAAGGTTTGGATGCATAGACAAATACCTATAGATTGGGTCTTATTTTATTATGAAAAAAGATATACATGTATATATATATATATATAGAGAGAGAGAGAGAGAGAGAGAGAGAGAGAGTAAAGAATCTCCGTTTCACTTATGCACATTGTCATTCATTGTGATGCACGGTGGTACCATTATTGTTTCTTGTCACGGTGCTTTTGAACAAAAGCGGGCTTTGTTCCCAAGGAAGGCGATAGTTTTATGTGTCACTTGCAGAAGACACAGTCTGTGTCTCTTTTAGAAATAGACCTGTACCAGGGTCATAAAATAATCACAACCAATCACAGAACGAACAATAATCACATTCAGTGGGAACAAACAATAATCACGTTCAATCACAGAACAAACAATAATCACGATCAATCACAGAACAAACAATCGTCACTACCAAAGCTCATGTCCGTTCAGTTATTTCACATCTCAACAGAACTGAATTTATTTATTTGTCTACATTTGATTAGTAACTGGAAATATTGAATACATAGCACTTCTTCTGACGTATAAACTAATGGTCAGATCAGTAATTGACAGCTTCGCACACACTGAATGGTACCACAAAATATCAATAACAACCACACAACATTTGGCTAACTCTTTAATGTCGAATATAATGCAATGAAAAATATTCCACAAGGTTACCTTTCCAGAGAGAACCTCGTCGACATTCTGTTTACAAAGCAATGTCGTGTGTCTGCATCAGTCAACTGATATTCTTCTACAAATAAAAGGATGTTCCAACAGTTACAGCAGTGAGAATAAGATTTTTTTTTTTTTTTTTTTTTTTTTTTTTTTTTTTTAGAGATTCCCCCCAAACTGTTTCTACTTTTCTTCTTTTTTTCTTTGTTTGTGTGTGTGTGTGTGTGTGTGTGTGTGTGTGTGTGTGTGTGTGTGTGTTACCAAATGTAATGCAACAAAACATTCCACAGGGTGTTCTTTCCAGGGAGAACCTTGAGAATCAATGTCGCAAGCAGAAGATCAAATACGCACGTAATCTGTAATCCATGTCTGCGTTCGGTGGGTTATGAAAACATGAAAATACCCAGCATGCACACCCCCAAAAACGGAGTATGGCTGCCTACATAGCGGGGTAAAAACGGTCATGCACGTAAAAGTGGGAGTTGCAGCCCACGAAAGAAAAAGAAGAAGAATGTCGTTGAACCACATCAACCAACGGTGTTCAGCAACATCAAAAATAACTTTAAAAACAGTCCCAGCCACTACGATATCAACCACTAATTTGTCAGATTACACTATTCTTATTATCTAAACTATTACGTAACCCTAAGCAAAAGCGATGTCCACAATGCTAACAATACGAACAATAACATGAAAGTAGGTCAGAAGCGGTTGAGTGTCATCTATGAATATATATTCACTGTAATTTTTTTTTTTTTTTTTTTTTAAGAGAAATAATTGTTTTGAAAAAAACATCACAGATGTTAGTCCTTTCACCGGTTATCGATTTTTATATCAAATCCAATCTCTTTGCTGCTTTAGTTAAGAAACAGAGTAGTGTCTTCCTTGAAATCAAAAGAAGAAATCCATTGCAAACATGACTATCAGCATAACCACCAGAAACAAAGTTTTATAACACTAAGCATCCAACCTTGAAATTTCTAATTCAGTTGATAACAATTCATTTTCGAACGACCGACACAGTCAACACATATACATGCTATAAATGTGCCCACTGTGACAGTCTGTTACCACGTTTTGTATCTGTTATGCACACGGAAACTTCTGAACCATTAGAAACATAGTGCTAAATTTTGAAAAAAAAAAAAAAAAAAAAGTCTCACATGGCTATTTTCTTTACAACTGGAGTGATGGCCTAGAGGTAACGCGTCCGCCTAGGAAGCGAGAGAATCTGAGCGCTCTGGTTCGAATCACGGCTCAGCCGCCGATATTTTCTCCCCCTCCACTAGACCTTGAGTGGTGGTCTGGACGCTAGTCATTCGGATGAGACGATAAACCGAGGTCCCGTGTGCAGCATGCACTTACCGCACGTAAAAGAACCCATGGCAACAAAAGGGTTGTTCCTGGCAAATTTCTGTAGAAAAATCCACTTGGATCGGGAAAACAAATAAAACTGCACGCAGGAAAAATTACAAAAAAATGGGTGGTGCTGTAGTATAGCGACGCAGCCCGAATTTCACACAGAAAAATTTGTTGTGAAAAAAAGAAATATAAATACAAATACAAACTATGCATGTATAAATGAATTATTTGCGTCGTCCCTGTCTTAACTATCACTACGTGAAATGTATGTGTGCGCACATGTGCATATATACACACGGTGTTTACCCAGTTTGTGTGTTCTGTAATAAACCAACCATAAAAGAAATCACCAAAAACACATCTCTGACCACCATCAAATTGAAATCAAATGAGTGATATCACCAATGCAAGGGAGAGAACTATTTTGTAATCAGTGTACACATTGGTAAGGTGAAGGTAATCACTGGATAAGCAGATGAACCAATAAGTAAACAGATCTATATATCAGTCAATGAATGTAATAACATCAAGGTCATACGAACGGATTTAAGACTTCCTTTTGGAGGAAAGTTTACGGCTTTGTTCCTCTTTAACCCCCCCCCCCCCCCAACCCCCCCCACCCCCCCCCCCCCCCCCCCCCCCCCCCCCCACCCCCTCTCTCCCCCTCAGCCCAACCCCCCACCCCCACCCACCCTTTTTTTTTCTTTTTCTTTTTTTCTTTTTTTACACAGTTTACCCGGAGAATCATGCAGGAGGCCCTTGAAGACCACCACACCTCCATCACCATTGGCGGCAGGCCAGTCTGCAATCTGCGATTCGCAGACGACATCGACCTCATGGGGGGCACTAACACCGAGCTCCAGGATCTAACAAACAGACTCACTACAAGAGCAAGTGCTTACGGCATGGAGGTCAGCACAGAGAAGTCAAAGGTCATGGTCAACAGCACAACTAACATCAGTGCCAACATAACCATGAATGGTGAGCCCTTGGAAGAAGTGACCAGCTTCAAGTACCTGGGAGCAACCCTGTCCAAAGAAGGCACCTGCACAGCAGAAATCCGAAATAGGATTAATTCTGCAACGGCAGCGATGGCCAGACTGAATAGGGTATGGAAGAGTAACATCAGATTCCACACAAAATTCCTGCTCTACAAGTCACTGGTGGTCTCCATCCTCTTATATGGATGTGAGACATGGACACTGATGGCAGAAACAGAAAGAAGAATCCAAGCATTCGAAAACCAAGTGCTTGAGGAGACTACTACACATCTCCTACAAGGAGCACAAGACCAATGACTATGTGCGGAACCTGGTCAACAACCTTGTTGGGCCCCAAGAACCACTGCTGGCGACTGTCAAACGACGGAAGATGGCATGGTTTGGTCACGTCATACGACATAACACCCTCTCCAAAACCATCCTGCAAGGGACTGTAGAGGGAGGGCGCAGACGGGGGCGGCAGAAAAAGAGCTGGTCTGACAACGTCAAGGAATGGACCAAAATGACGATGCCAGCTCTCCTCACGACAGCTGCCAACAGAACGGCGTGGCGAGCTATGACATCTTCCTCATGTCCCCCCAACGACCCCAGCGGTCGAGGGAATGAGTGAGTGAGTGAGTGACCCGGAGTTATGGGGCTTAGGTTTACTTCAAAGAGCAAACGTCACTTGTTTATAGGTCACATACATACATCCTTTGATCTGCATTAGTGTTTGTTGTTGTTGTTTTTGTAGGATACATCTCCCCTGTCGTACTCTCTCTCTCCCCTATCTACCCCCAGTCTTACCCTCCCTTCCCTCTCCATCTCTACCTGTCCTACTCTCCTTCCCCATCTCCCCACTGACCTACTCTCCCATCCCCCCATCCTACTCTCCCTTCCAACCCCATCCACCCCCTGTCCTACTCTCTCATCTGCCCCGTCCTACTCTCCCATCACCCCATTTCCTGCCCAGTCCTTCTCTCCTGTCTCCCCTCCCCCATCCTATTATCCCCCTCACACACCCTCCTCCTCCCACTACCTCCTCCACTGCTCGACCTTCTACCCCCTGCAGTAACCATCCCTTTGACATAATCACCTGCAGACGCTTCACAATAAAAAGAAAGGAAAAAACGCACACATTTTCCTCCAAAGAATGGAGGAATAATTCGGTATAATCTCCGAACACACACACACACACACACACACACACACACACACACACACACACACACAGAGAGAGCAGCGAGGGAGTGATGGGAAAAGATTTATATTTTGTTTATGTGTGTTCGTCTTTTTAAGCCACTGATTGTTAGATATGTTTAAATTCCGTGCAAGATAAGACGATATCCTAAACGCTCTACAGATTACATTTTGAACTTACTGATAAATTCGACACAGAGACACACGAGGGTTGGGTGTGAGGGACGGATATGAATCAGTCGATTGTTGAATACTCAGTGGCACTAAGGAGAGTGAAGCTGGATGTTCCCTCTATTAAACAAAAGGCAGCAATTTCCAAAAAAACTCATTTGCTTTTTCTTTCCCAAACATTTTTTCTCCGCTTCACATGCAGTTTGACACGTTGCTAAAGCAGTGTTTGCTAATAAATATACACACTAAGAGCCTTTGAGTAACTTTTTTTTATATAAAGGGTGAAAAAAAAAATATATGGCAATCGTGCCATGTGAAATTATGCAAGAACACTGTATCAAATGAATATTATTACTTGTGTATTTATGATATATCAGTTAAGTTTGGGAGGGAGAATCACTAGAACAGGGGGCTGGGGTGCTTGGGAGTGGGGGGGGGGTCGTAGGACGGGGAGGGGGGGGGGAGAGAAATTGGGGAAAGTAGAGTGGGACGTGGGGGTGGGGGGCGTGATGGATGGGAGTGTAGGACAGGCGGGAGATGGGGGAACGGGAGAGTAGGAAAGGGGTGACACCACTTTGACATGCGACAACGTAATCAAGAAGGAAGTCAACCAACACATTCTTCAAGACTTGTCTACTTCACGACCTGGGAGAAACGCGTACTGGTCCATGCAATTCCACCCGCAGAAGTTTTCCACCCTGAGCGTCAACCGCAAGACAAAAAAAGACTGTTCCAGATTACATGATCAACTTTACGCATGTCCACTTACTGGAGCGCGTCATCTACGCGGCAAAACACTGGCACCAACGCTGTGGATTCCACATCAACTCCACAACTAATAAAGCCAGCAAGGCTTCCTCCGGCGCATCCTCAAGATAAGGAAAAGAAGACAAAGGAAACTACGCACAAAGCCTTTGTTCGTCCTATCCTTGAGTATGCAACCTCTGTGTGGGACCCCTACACAGCCAGTGAGATTCAGGCTGTTGTAAAAGTCAAGTGCCGAACAGCAAGATGGGTCACCATTCGATATATCGTCAAAGTCTTGCGTCAGCTCCATCCTCAGCTCTCTCAACTGGCACCCCCTACAAGTCAGACTGGGGGGAAAAAAAAACTTCCTGGAAATGTTTTACAAGTTCCACCATGGACTCGTTTGCCTACCGAGACCATCAGACAGCATGCTGAGTTCCAGAAGAAACAACACCTGCGATTACGACATCCCTGCCAGCAGAACACGGTACAGGTAGGGCCTATTTAGCCTATGTCTTAAATTCAAATGATTGGGATCACGAAAACGGGGTAGTAATTAAAAGATTATGGTACTGTCCTATCTCAGCGTTCTGAATTACTGAACATAATGGTTACATTTTTATGGTTTGTGGGACGAAAAGCTGAAAAAGCAAGATGTTGGCACGTTACTTTAGTGGCTGAATCCGCATCAAAATTGGGTGAAATAAGCTACAAAATTAGAGTCGAAATTCACTGAAAAGTTAATAGGTTACATCTACTAATGGCAATATCGTTTCAGTACATGCACACAAATCACCAGTGAAATAGGTTCCTGAATTCAGGACGCTAAAATACGACTTTGCCAACGATTAGGAAAATCTCTGTAATGGAGATGTGACTGTACTGTAAATAAACAGTCCACTTAATGGGCAGCGCAAAACGTAACGCAGATGAAGGCGAGGCCTTCTTGACATGTTTCAAAGAGAAATCAGATTCTGCGAAACAATTTCAGCCAATCAAGGCAATTATCCGGGAATCCAGAGTCACTGCCCTTGTCTAAGGAAGTCTCGCTTTAAACGAGAATTGGGTTTTGGTCATTATCTATCTGTAATCAAGAGTGGCAATAGTTTTAAAGTATAAAACCAGCTTTTCCCAACGGAGACACCCTTTGATTGCTCATTCTGATCCAGGTAAATATCTCAAAGTATGCATCTGTCAAATTTATTTTCCTGACTTTCACCTGAAGGCTGTATATGATGTTTTCATTTCGGACACTTGGCTATCAAGGAAAATGCAGTATATTCATTGATAATTGACTATCAGATCTTGTCATTTTACTGACCATATGACCAACAATGGTACCTGCTCCTATCCAAAAAATCATTTCTACATTTTTCACTCGTACGAATCAGTTGAGGGGTTTTCTTGTAATATGGTGTGAATAAGAGCTTGAAATATTTTCACATTCAGTATTTCGTTTCGACGATCTTGAGCCGGAGGACGAAGCACTTGTCGTGTCAAACAGTTTTAATTAGTTGGTTTTTGTTTTCACTCTTTAATCTGAAAGTTCATCGACGTGTAGTATCACAGAGACGAAGATCCTCAACTACAGGGAATATGTACAATGAAGATACCAACAATTATCAGAGCATAACTTGGGGCGCGGAAATGACCCATAAAAAAGCAGACAAGGGTCACTATTTATATGATCCGGATCAATCTGCTTTCATTTTGTTCTTTCAAAATATAGCATCAGCTAGATTACTTTGAATGAGAATTTAAAATACTGTTTTGGAGTTGTTCTCCTCAGAGCAGTTGGAATATTCTTACAGTTAGTAAGTGTTACTGCCTGTTATATATTCAGCAACTGTGCAAGCAAACTGCCATCTTGGAAATGATTTTGAATTGAACGTTGAAAAGCCTTTAATTTTTATTTCTTCTTTTTTTTTTTTAGTCAGGTCAGCATATACATGTATAGGGAACGAGTGATGACATCACGAAACTAGCATTATCAGTTATCCCCCGTCCACAAGGGCTTTTCTACAGCACTTTTGTTGATTAGATAATCCTGCTAGCTCAAACATCTCATGCTTCAGATCAATTAACAAATGTGAAATGGAAAAGCAAACAAAAAGAGGAAGCATGTTGACGACCTTGACTTTCACTAGTTTCAGGCAAGATGTTCATACATCGATAAAAACTTAGCTTTGTGAATGGCTTCGACCTGTATGATTCACTTGAGACTAATGAGAGTGATTGTGTCTGTCTGTGTGTGTCACTCTCCCTCTGTGTTTGTGTGTGTGTGTGTGTGTTCTTCTTCAGTTTTACGTCTCTCCACTAAGATGGGGAAAAACGTACGCACATTCACGCTTCTATTTGTGCGTGTGTGTTGTCAGTGTGTGCTTGTATACTTTGTGAGTTTGTGAATGTGATTCTGTGTTTGTGTGTGTGTGTATGTGTTTCTGTGTTGTGTGCTACTGTTAGTGTGTGAGTTCGTGAATGTGATTCTGTGTTATTGTGTATATAAGGTGTGTGTTTCTGTGTTGTGTGTTACTGTTAATGTGTATGTGGTGTCAGTGTATGTGTTGTGCCAGTGTGTGAGCTGGTGCGTGTGTGAGAGAGAGTTTGTAAATTGTGTGTGTGTGTGTGTGTGATAGAGGGAAGAAGAGAGAGAGTTTATGAATGTGTGTCACTGTGTGTTTGTGTGACTTGTGTATGATGTGTTGGGGTGGATGGGGATGTTGGTTCCAAGCCATGCGTGCCAACAGTAACACAGCACAAAACGAACACACACCCTGACAAAGCACACACACACACACACACACACACACACACACACACACACACACACACAAAAGCTTGACACAAACACACATGCTGAGTACATGGCAAATTTCACATCATTTTAGCCCAGTATCCGATAAGATGCTGTCTTTTACCCTCAGGCTTCCAGTTACTCTTTCTGTATACATTCTAAAAAGTTTTCATGTTTGTTTTGTAAACATCTGAGTTCTGACATTTGCTTTTGATGACAGATATAATTTTCACTTCGGCACACATAAGTCCTTTGTTTCCTCCAGGTACATGTTTATTCTAAAATTCACTTTCTTCTGTTACGTGCTTACAAGTCACTTGTTCACCATCCCCTGCCTTTTAAAATAAATGATGTAAGACCTTTTCGTATTATACACTACATTTCATTGTATGATTGTGTTTGTAATGAGAATCTGTCGCAGCTCTTGCATGAAGATTAGATGGTCTTTTCATGAAAATTTCAAAGTAGTCAGTTATTATATATGTCACTGCTACTTTTTACTGAAAGGATTCCACAAATTGACGTGGCATACATGTTTGTAGACACAGTCTCATTAAAAAGTTTTAAACTAATTAAAGTCATGATCAGCATCTGAAATGGCGACAAGAGGCGCCTCTTCCCTTGTGGCAGACAAGGTAATAAAAATTGCAATACTGCCAGGAAAGTCGCAACACTGGGGAATTATTTTTACTTTGCTGTGCCCATGATGAAGAGATGGGGTCCAGGAGGGTGAGACTTCAATATATCATAGTATCAGTATACAGTGTGTGTGTGTGTGTGTCTGTGTATATGGACATCTAGTTTAATATTCACCTACATTCTGAAGGCACATGTCTTGTTTCAGTTTTCTGTGATTTTCTTTTTTGATTGATATGGATACTTTTATAGCGCCTATCCTTGTTCGGAGACCAATCTCTAAAGCGGGGTCATTTGCACAACAGGCTGCCTACCTGGGTAGAGCCAACTGACAGCTGCCACTGGGTGCTCATCATTCCTTTCCTGTGTCATTTAATCAGCTTTCAGGCATGCACACACAGACATGTAACATTTTGTTTTACCTGTATAACCATTTTTTTATTTACCCCGCCATGTACTGATGTAGGCAGCCATATTCCATTTTTTTGGGGGGGTGTATGCTGGGTATGTTCTTGTTTTCATGACCCACCGAATGCTGACATGGATTGCAGGATCTTAACGTGTATATTTAATCTTCTGCATGTGTGTACACACGAAGGGAGTTCAGGCACTAGCAGGTCTGCACATATGTTTACATTGGAAATCAGAAAAATCTCCACCCTTTCTTTGAAACAATTATTAAGCAATGTGCTCCAAATTTCCTTACTCCAAGATCTACGATGACATTGAAAAGCAACAACCTAGGCCCACGTTGATTTCTTCTCCTTTGTTCATCAGAAGGGAACCAGAGTTGAGACTGATGAAACTAACAGACACAGATGAATGAAATTAGTTACTGTTGAAGAAATGTGGATTTTCTAAGGCTTTTCCTGTAGTAAAACCATATGATAGGCCAACTGATTGTGGGCCTTCAAATGAAAATGACTCAGAAGTCACAGGAAAGCTTATGTAACTTTGTAAGCCAAAGCTTGAACATGTGTTTTGAAAACTAGCCTGTTTGGGGAGAACACTTGAGAATTCATTTTATTTCATACCAAACATAATAGTAACATTACTAACAATATGATAGTGTTATCTCCACAGATATGTCTTGAACAGACAAGTAAATGTTCATTGGTATTTATAGAAGTCACTGTGGTGTGCCGGATAGCTGTGATACATGCCTCCCTCCTTTGTTTTCTGACTTCTTCAGTCTGCTCTGCTGTAGTTTTAACTTTGGGAATTTGATAAAATTGATACCCAGCAGGTTATAATTTCACACTGTATCTTCGGTTTGTACAGCCTATAGTGCAACAAGGGTATGGCATCGCTCAGTAACCTAATGAAGATGATGATAGTTTCGCTCTGTGTTGCGTGGATTTGTTTGCGTTTGTTGCGTCCCAAAAGATGGCATCCTGTCCCACAATGCACAGCACATGATGTCATCTTCTCAAGCCCTGTAGACATACAAACAAAAACCTTTGCAAGCACTTCTTTTAAGTGGAGCAGTAGCTTGTGATAGAGTGCCCAACTAAGGTATAGGGACAAGGGCCTTGGGGGCATTTAAATTAAGCTGGATGGGTTAGTTGCGTGTATAGAATTGATATGCAAACACACTTTTGCAAATTAGCACAAATTTCTATAAATTTCAATTTTAAAATGTTTTTGTCTGGTGATGATCGACAAGAATTCAAATGGAACTGTACTTGAGTCTGGGTATGTTCTGGCATACATTAGTATGTGTACACCTTACACACATGCAGTATGATTATGAATTGATGCATGCACACCAAAGCATGAATATTACTGTTCTTATGCATTTTGTTTGTTTTTGGAGGTGGTTTGTTTACAGGTTCTACAGGATCAGTTATGTCATACAACAAAACATTTTCAGCCCTGATGTCGCTGTTTAAAGAAGAGTATCAGTATGGGTGTGAGTTTGTTTTGTGTATGTGTGAGTGTTGTGTACATATGACTTTAGTCTTCTCTCTCTCTCTCTCTCTCTCTCTCTCTCTCTCTCTCTCTCTCTCTCTCTCTCTCTCTCTCTCTTTACAAAGATCAGGGGCTCAAAGTGTTCTTCTGTTGACAAAGACATGAGAAAGCCTAGAGTGGATGCCAAAAAAAATTTTTTTTTAGATATATGGGTTTACATAATAATTATGTGATAACTGGTATAAAATAAGATGTTAAAGAGGAGCAGGAAAAAGCATCTATGATTGAAAGTTATATTTTATGCTACTTTGCCAGTAAAAGTGTAATATAGTTAACTCATTCTACTTCAGGTACTCGGACCATGATTACTTCCCCTGTGGACCAGGTACGAGTATTCTCGTGCCAACACGCTATTCTAATTTCGTTCATTCTTGCTTGTTACAGTTGTCATTCTAAACTGAACCGTTTATGGATTCCAGAAGCATGAAAACGAAGCTTTGTTTGACCAATTAAATCAATAATTCTCCATCAGTTTTCAATGTTTTAGTGAACAACCCAGTTTTTTCTGCAGTGGTTTCATGTAGTGCTGTTCCAGCGGAAGTTGTACTTGTAGCAGACATGTAGCTGTTGGGTAGAATGAGTTAATGTCCTGCATCTGTCTGTATGTCTACGTTGTTAATGAAGATTGTCACCTGTGTCTGCAGACTGTGCACCCAAGGTGGCGGCCATGTCTGCCAACTTCGGACACATGCACAGTAGTGTCAAGGAAGGATACTTGTGGAAAAGAGGTAAGCATTGCATCTGAGCCATTTGATAGAGTGTCAGTTTTGTTTAGAATTTGTATAATTTATAAGTTTGATGGTGATCATGATAACATTGTAAAAGAGGTAAGCATTGCAACTGAGCCATTTTGACAGACTCACAGAGTGTCAGTTTTGTTTAGAATTTGTTTTAAGTTTGATGATGAGCATGATAACATTGGCTTGAGCTAATGAGTGCAGAGAAAAAATTCAGATACCTGTATGTTCTGGATTAGTGTTGTGGTGCAGAACAAATGTGTGGCCATTTCTGCCTATTCATTTATTTATTTTAGAAATTCTTTTACTTCTTAGGAAGGAAGGTGGCAGAATGGTTAAGACACCTATCTGCCAATATAGTGTCCAATGAGGGTCTGGGTTTGATTCCCAGTCTTGCCTTTTCTCTCAAGTTTTGACTGGAAAAATCAGACTGAATGTCGAGTCATTCAGATGAGATGAAAAACCCGAGGTCCTGTGTGCAGCACACACTTGGCGAACTGGGAAAAAAACACCCATGGCAACAAAAGGGTTGCACTGTGGCAAAATTCTGTAGAAGAAATCCACTCTGATACAGTGATAGGTACACAAACTTATAAATATGCATGTACTCTGTGCCTGACTAAGCATGTTGGGTTATGCTGCTGGTCAGGCATCTGCCTGGCAGATATGGTGTAGCGTTGGTGGATTTGTCCGAACACAGTGACACCTCCTTGTGAAACTGATACTTTTACTTCTTTTGACTCTTTTAAATGTGTTAATTTCTTTTTCTTTTTTTTCTTTTCTTTTTTTCTCTTTTTTTTGGTTTGTTTGTTGTTGTTTTTTGTTTTTGTTATTTTTACAAGCAACATGGTCCAGAATGTAAGTTATGAATTTTCATTTACTGAATTAGTGATGTAATATCAGTGAAGAAGTGTTTCTTGGTCATAATTGACATTTTTTGTGCCATAGCACACATGTAAAGATAATGATAACAGTGATATGTAATGTTTTAGCTTAGATTTCAGTTATTAGATACAGGCTTTAGATGTAATTGATGCATGTTTTCTTCAGATTGCGCTTACCTTTGTTTCTCAATACACATTCTAGATATATACATTTGTCTTGAGGCTCAGTGTATCATGTATGTAGTTTGGCTGGCCTACATTTTCTGTGTTTTGGTTCCTCACTGTGTTGAGGGTCTGTGGCTTTCCCTGGGCATTTATTGGATACTCAGCATTTGATGGATTAGATTCTGTGACTTCGAATGTTTCTTTTTCAGGTGAACATATAAAGAACTGGCGAAAGCGTTACTTTATACTGTGCAAAGATGGTTCCTTTCTGGGGTTCCGATCTAAACCAGAAGGAGGAGACACATCGGATCCTCTCAACAACTTTACTGTAAAAGGTATGATATATGCGCTTGCCTTGCAAATCAACAACAAAAACTTTTAGACTCATTTTGTTTGCTTTGTGCAGGTAAACAGTTTGTATGTGTAGCGCCCTAATGATAAGACTCTCACAGAGGTAAAGAGGAAGAAAATATGCATTGAAAAAAGTGTCATTCATCCACTGGACCAGATCGGACATATTTTTTGTTTTCTGTGTGCAGATTGTCAGCTGATGAAGATAGATCGACCAAGACCCAACACTTTCCTCATACGAGGTTTGCAATGGACGACTGTAGTAGAGAGGATGTTCTGCGTAGACACTCCAGAGGAAAGGTAAGATTTTACAGTTTTCTTCTTGATATAATTGTCATTAGTCAGTATTTGTGTATATTAGTCATTTTTGATTTATGCTATACTTGTGTTTTGATCAAAGTGAAAGCCCCAGGGCTTGACTGTATAAGCGATCTTTGCAACACTAGTCTTTATTTGTGTTGAGCATTTTGCCAAAGCCTACATGAATTCCATAGAAAATCTTATCACAGACGCAAACCGTGTTGTTGCTGAGAATGCTTGTGAAACCTGTCAGTATATTTCTCTGTTAAATTGAAAAACAAGCAGAACGGACAGGTTTTGTGCTGCTGACTGACTGTCAGGGGGTCATGGTTCAGTCGTTCATGCACCGTCATTTTTGTTCCAGTTCATGTGTATCACGGATGTACTGTTTGTTGCAGGGAGGAGTGGATACAGGCCATACGCTCTGTGTCAGAGAATCTGAAGGTGACGGAGGAATCGGGTCCAGACTCCTTGTTAAAAGACTTCCACAAGAACAAAAAAAAAGTGGTGAGTTTTGACGTTTAGCATGAAAAGAAATGGACCAAGTTTTGGGGGTTTTTTTTTTTTTTGTTTTTTAAAGGAAAGGGAAAGAGGAGGCAGTGGTGATATTTTATGTTATGATGATCAGGCAATGTGCTCTTTATTGTCATAGGATTTGAATACCAGGCGGTCCATAAAAAGTTTTCATTCCTTTTTTCTTTCTTTTTTTTTTCTCTAGTTTTTTGCGGTTTTTTTGTTTTTTTTTGTTTTGTTTTTTTAAACCCTTGTATCAAACGGAATCCCTGATTTGTGCCTGCACAATATCCAGGTAAAACAATCTAATCAGGGATTGAACAAGGAAGTAATATCTGTTTTCAGCACTCTATGCAGGTGCAGAAGTGGCCATTGATATATGACTTGCTGTTGAGAAGTGGAAAGATCACAGGTCATTAAAGGTTAGAGGTGTGAAATCTGAATCATCTGCATAACCTCTCAACATGAAGCCAACACTCATATTTATTTTGACTCACAGCTGAAAGCAGCATTGTCAAATTTGCACTCACTCACAGCTGAGTGGACAACACTGCATGCAGGAGGAGTTAACTCTTTCGCCGCCAAGTTTCCAAATATTTTGGACATGATATTCTCAGTCACACGATTCAGTTCGTGTCAAGAATAGCACAGTGGACTTGTTCCCATTGCATGGTAAAGTTGGCTACCGTTGTCAAGCTTTGTTACAATGTGAAACACAATCTGTTTAACATGACCCCTCAGTGTCTACAAACATCACCTATGGCAGTGAACTGTGTCGAGTTGACTAAAGCCACCAATGGTGGCAGAAGAGTTAATGCAGGAAGATTTAATGTAGCCTGTGTGTGTGTGCTGGACTGGTGGAAGACCAAGGCTCTGTGCTACCCAGATCTCAGCGACATCCTGTAGTGATGATAGAGATATTTTGATTACCACTGGCAAATGTTCGCAAACACTGCAATGCTGAAAACTTTTGAAACCTTATCTATAAAGCACAATGCATAACAAAGAGTCACACACACTGACTTATTGTTTATTGTATCATATTTTATTAACTTTCTAATTTGCTTTACGTGCTTTTGGCAGAGAACATGACAGTTCAGCTCTTTTTTTTTCTGTCTACATGAATAGTTTTAAAATTTAAAAGGACTTTTCTATGGATTTTTAAATTCTTATTTCATCTAATTTTATTCTTTTTTTTTTTATACGAGGTACAACTGTCACAAAGCCATGGGTTCTTTTACGTGCATTGAGATTTTGTATTTGTATTTCTTTTTATCAGATAATGATTGTATGACAGATTTGTCTCCTTTTTTTTTTTAACCTTTATGGGTTGATTGTTTATTAATTTTATATGAGGTTGACCTTTTACAGTTTGAGGAAAAACAGCAAAGTGTGGCATAAGGGATTTTGATTGCAGTGTCATGTGAATATTATGTCACACTTTATTCTTCTCATTTATTATCACTTTTCTCTTACTTGGGCCAATGGGATACATTGCCTTTGCAGTGCTGGTTTTTTTTGTTGTTGTTGTTTTTTTTCATTTGTAACCTCATAACTAGAAAGGCGTTTTGCAGTGACTGAATATAGAATGTTGATCGTGATTCTCTCTGTGTGTCTGCAGTCCCTGAATGACTTTGATTTCCTCAAAGTGTTGGGAAAGGGGACATTTGGCAAAGTGATCCTGTGCAAAGAGAAATCAACCAGTCACTTGTATGCCATCAAAATCCTCAAGAAAGCTGTTATCATTGCTAAGGTAGGTGGATTGTTGTAGTATTAAAAATTTTTTTTTTAAAAGGTGTGTGTACATGTGCTTGTCTGCCTGTGTATGTAGTTTGTGAGTGTGCATACGCGCCTGCTTGCCTGCCTGTGAATATTTGTGTATGTGTGTGTGTGACATGACCGATGTCTGGGCAAGCTTTAAGAGTTCTGGACAGAAGTGTTTTGATGTCAAGCGTATGTTTGTGTAGGGGGTGTAAAAAAAAAAAAAAGAGCATTTGACAGATTACTGATGGCTTGTGCTGGCATGCGTTTTGTAATGGGTTTTGTTTTTAAATGTTAGTGTGGTTGAGACTGTCAGCTTTCTCGCGAAGCAGCATTGCTTACTGTTGTGATGATTTTGTCTGTCACAGTTATGTTCTAATGCTCTGATTCTGTGTTTGCAGGAAGAGGTAGCCCACACCTTAACAGAAAACCGAGTATTACAAAGCACCAACCATCCTTTCCTCACTGTAAGTCCTGTGCCTGTTTCATGCTGTTCAGTGAGTCTGTGTGAAAACTGACTGTGGATGTGATGTTGTGCGTTGGTGTTGGCTTGAATATGTTGTGTATGATTGAATGCTTTTAAAAATATTTTTCAAATGTTCAGCTGTGTGTACAGATATGAAGAAATGAATGAGCAGTTATTTCTTTCAGTGGTGTCCTTGTCTGTGTTAACTCTTTCACTGCTATGTGCAGCTTAAGTCGATTAGACTGTTCACTGCCATAGATAGCTAAGTCAGCATCTTGGCGTCAAATTAAACAGACAGTTTTCACATTGTTGTAAAGCTTGACTGCTGCAGCTGACTTTCCCTTGCATTAGGAAATTGACTAACTTCCACCCCCACCCTTGCACCCCCCCACCTCCCTCCCCCCGTGACCAAGTTTGAAGTGAACAAATCCACTGTGTTGTCTTGACATGAACTGCATCGTGTGACTGAGAGCATCAAGTCTAAAATATTTGGTGCCGGGGAAGTGTTTTTCACACAGAAATTTTGTGGTGAAAGAGTTAATGTTTTTCTGTGGCTTTTGTGTGCAGCAACTGAAGTATTCATTCCAAACACCTGACAGACTGTGTTTTGTGATGGAGTACGTAAACGGGGGAGAGCTGTTCTTCCACTTGTCTCGAGAACGTGTCTTTTCAGAAGAACGCACACGGTTCTACGGTGCGGAGATCATTTCAGCCTTGGGTTACCTGCATGAAAATAACATCGTCTACAGAGATCTGAAGGTAAACCGCAGAAGTGTGCTCCTGGTCTTGTCTTTATTTTTGTGTCTGTCTTGAATACATCTAAGTCAGTGAATGAATTAACTTTCTTTATGCAGGATGTGTAAAAATTTCCTCAAAGAGGATGTGTTAGTCTCTGCTCTGTTCAGCGTCATTCATTGTCTGCTTGTCAATTGTACCAGTCTCTTCATTGCTCCCTTGATGTTCTGTTGAATCATCCAGTAATGGCTCATGTTTGTCTTCTTCTTCGAGTTTACACACCAGTTCTTTCTTAGCATTGGCTAAAGAAAGCATTTTTGTTCATTTTGGTGCACCTCGGATCGCACAGCTTAAGCCGGGTGTTGCTGTTTGCAGAGCGTGCGATGAGCAAGTCCAAACACAGGCAGTAACCCAACCTAACTGTTCAAATAAAGGACTGCCTAATGATGTAGATGGGGTTTCTATCAATAGAATCTAGTAAGATTCCCCAAGCTTAAGCTACCACTGTTTTTGTCAACAAACTTAGTCCAAAGAAGGGAATGTCCGAATATTTCATTGACAAGTTATCTCATCACTGTGGCAGTGAATCATACATGGCTGTGCTGACGAGTTATCTCATCACTGTAGCAGTGAATCATACATGGCTGTGCTGACAAGTTATCTCATCACTGTGGCAGTGAATCATACATGGCTGTGCTGACGAGTTATGTCATCACTGTAGCAGTGAATCATACATGGCTGTGCTGACAAGTTATGTCATCACTGTGGCAGTGAATCATACATGGCTGTGCTGACGAGTTATCTCATCACTGTGGCAGTGAATCATACATGGCTGTGCTGACAAGTTATCTCATCATACAGGCAGCCTAGGTGTTTACCAGTAAGAGTAAGACAGGGTGAAAAAAAAAAAAGAGAATATTTTTACATAAAGCTGAGGAACACTTTAAAAAGAAAATTTGGGATGCTTTCATCTCTTTGAAGTAGATGTATTTTAAAGTATAAACAGATGTATTTTAAGGAATAAAAGAAAAGAAAAAAACCTATATAGTGTGACATGTGCTGGCAGCTGGAGAACTTGCTCCTGGACAAAGACGGCCACATCAAGATCGCTGACTTCGGTCTGTGCAAGGAGGAGATGTTCTTTGGGGCCAGCACTAGCACCTTCTGTGGCACACCGGAATACCTAGCTCCAGAGGTGGGTCCTGCACGTCTGTGTGTGTGTGTGAGAGAGAGAGAGAGAGAGAGAGAGTGTGTGCTCACTTCTTCTTCTTCTACTTCTTCTTCTCCTTCTGTGTTTGTGGGCTGTGACTTCTGCATGTATTCATTCATATGCATGTACAGGTGGGCTTTTATTTGTCCCTGCAGGTGTTACAAGAC
This sequence comes from Babylonia areolata, assembly GCF_041734735.1. Taxonomy (NCBI): domain Eukaryota; kingdom Metazoa; phylum Mollusca; class Gastropoda; order Neogastropoda; family Buccinidae; genus Babylonia; species Babylonia areolata. Next base: position 35,406,027 of record NC_134896.1, on the reverse strand, counting down.
ACTGATGATTGCCGTTTGTCTTGGCAGGTGGTAAAAGACTTATGATTTGTTTGTTCTGCCTAGTGTTACAAGACACTGATGATTGCTGTTTGTCTTGGCAGGTGATAAAAGACTGATGAGTACTGTTTGTCCTGGCAGGTGTTGCAAGATACTGGTGACTGCTCCTGGCAGGTGTTGCAAGATACTGGTGACTGCTGTTTGTACTGGCAGGTGTTACAAGACACTGATGAATGAATAAGATGAATGAATATGGAGGAAGGTGGCAGAATGGTTAAGATGCTCGGCTGCCAATACAAGGGTCGGTGAGGGTGTGGGTTCAAGTCCCGCTCTCAATCCTTTCTCCCAGGTTTGACTGGAAAATCAAACTGAGTGTCTAGTCTTACAGATGAGACAATAAACCGATGTCCTGTGTGCAGCACGCACTGCGTGCACTGAAAAAGAACCCATGGTAACGAGAGTGTTGTCCTCTGGCAAAATTATGTCAAAAGAAATCCACTCTGGTAGGTACACAAATATTATAAGCATGCACTCAAGGCCTGACAAGCACGTTGGGTTATGCTGCTGTCAGGCATCTGCCTAGCAGATGTGGTGTGGCTTATATGGATTTGTCCGAACGCAGTGACACTTCCTTGAGAAACTGAAACTGTGACAAGACACTGATGATTGCTGTTTGTCCTGGCAGGTGTTGGAAGACAACGACTACGGGCGGGCTGTGGACTGGTGGGGCACAGGGGTGGTCATGTATGAAATGATGTGCGGGCGTCTGCCCTTCTACAACAGAGACCATGACGTTCTCTTCGAGCTGATCCTGTTGCAAAATGTCAAGTTCCCCCGCAATCTTTCTGAAGAAGCCAAATCACTACTCAGTGGGTTACTTGCCAAAAATCCAAAGAGAAGGTAAGGAATGAAGGATCAGGAATTATATCATTTTTAAAAAAAGAAAAGAAAGAAACTATTAATGCTTTAGTCTTTTAAGTTCAGACTAGCAGGAAGTGTGTGGAATGTTCTGTGAGTGTCTGGGCATTCAGGTAGGGTTGGGTTATTTTATGTGTGTAAACGTGTGTATATTTATGGGTTCAAGAATGTATTTGTGTATTTTTTGTACTGATTATATCAGTGATGTGTTTAGTTGGAAGTCGTGAATGCACACATTCACAGCAAAATGAAACTGTCATCTGATCTGTACTTCCCTTTCGCAAAACATGTTGAACGCTGTTTCTCTGAGGCTTGAAATTGCAGCATTGTTTAACTCTTTCCATACGAACAGCGAAAGAGACGACATTAACAGCGTTTCACCCCAATTACCATCATCAAAATATTGCAAGCGGAAGGCTCTTATACTGAAGACGTGAATGTTGACAAAGAATACAATTCTGATGACGGAAGCTAAAGGTTGGGTCATTCAGACACCCACTGGACATCCAAGGGGTCTGTGTAGAGGAGAAGAGAGGACTGGCCGTACTGAGTGAGTTAAAGGCAGGATGAAAGATGGACAAGATATGGCAAGACAATCACTGAATCAGTGCCAAAATCCCAAGCTGATGGCAAGCCACAACACTGCCATCACTGCTGATTTACCATCACTGCTGATTTAACTGTCCAAGGGTTGAAGTTAGGAACTGTTTAAACAGTTCCCTGACCTGGGATCCATCATCGGTAATGAAGGATCCAAACCAGAAAACTTCTCAAGGGTAGCAAAGACAACATAGCACTTTCCAGTCTGGAACGTGTGGATGGACAACAACATCTCCATGAAATACAAGATCAGGCTCCTGCGTGCATGGATATAATTTCGTCTTCCTACATGCATTTGAGACATGGACTCTCACTGCAGATTTGGAAAGAAGAATCTATACCGTGGAAATGAGGTTTTATCAAGACTCTAAACATCAGATACACTGATCACATCACCAATGAACAAGTGTGCCAGACCATCAAGCAGCATCAGGTGAGGGAAACAAACTACACTGGTAGAGCCACATGACAAGATCCCATGGCCACGCTAAAACCATCAAGCAGCATCAGGTGAGGGAAACAAACTACACTGGTAGAGCCACATGACAAGATCCCATGGCCACGCTAAAACCATCAAGCAGCATCAGGTGAGGGAAACAAACTACACTGGTAGAGCCACATGACAAGATCCTATGGCCACGCTAAAACCATCGAGCAGCATCAGGTGAGGGAAACAAACTACAATGGTAGAGCCACATGACAAGATCCCATGGCCACGCTAAAACCATCAAGCAGCATCAGGTGAGGGAAACAAACTACACTGGTAGAGCCACATGACAAGATCCCATGGCCACGCTAAAACCATCAAGCAGCATTAGGTGAGGGAAACAAACTACACTGGTAGAGCCACATGACAAGATCCCATGGCCACGCTAAAACCATCAAGCAGCATCAGGTGAGGGAAACAAACTACACTGGTAGAGCCACATGACAAGATCCTATGGCCACGCTAAAACCATCAAGCAGCATCAGGTGAGGGAAACGAACTACACTGGTAGAGCCACATGACATGATCCCATGGCCACGCTAAAACCATCAAGCAGCATCAGGTGAGGGAAACAAACTACACTGGTAGAGCCACATGACAAGATCCCATGGCCACGCTAAAACCGTCAAACAGCATCAGGTGAGGGAAACAAACTACACTGGTAGAGCCACATGACAAGATCCTATGGCCACGCTAAAACTGTCAAGCAGCATCAGGTGAGGGAAACAAACTACACTGGTAGAGCCACATGACAAGATCCTATGGCCACGCTAAAACCATCAAGCAGCATCAGGTGAGGGAAACGAACTACACTGGTAGAGCCATATGACAAGATCCCATGGCCACGCTAAAACCATCAAGCAGCATCAGGTGAGGGAAACAAACTACACTGGTAGAGCCACATGACATGATCCCATGGCCACGCTAAAACCATCAAGCAGCATCAGGTGAGGGAAATAAACTACACTGGTAGAGCCACATGACAAGATCCTATGGCCACGCTAAAACTGTCAAGCAGCATCAGGTGAGGGAAACAAACTACACTGGTAGAGCCACATGACAAGATCCTATGGCCACGCTAAAACCATCAAGCAGCATCAGGTGAGGGAAACAAACTACACTGGTAGAGCCACATGACAAGATCCCATGGCCACACTAAAACCATCAAGCAGCATCAGGTGAGGGAAACAAACTACACTGGTAGAGCCACATGACAAGATCCCATGGCCACGCTAAAACCATCAAGCAGCATCAGGTGAGGGAAACAAACTACACTGGTAGAGCCACATGACAAGATCCCATGGCCACGCTAAAACCATCCTTCAAGGAACTGTTAAGGTGGGGAGAAGGAGGAGAAGACAAAAACACGATGGACTGACACTGCAGAATGGACAGGAAAACCATTTGCAGAGAAACAGGCTTTGACACACAACTGTTAACAACTGGAGGAATCTGATGAACAGTTTTTCAGTTTGGCACCCCATTGATTCTTCATAGAGTTAAGGGAGAAGAAGTTTTGTTGTTGTTGTTGTTTTCTAATTGTATGTGTATGTGTGTGAAGCTGTACTTTTTTTTTTTTAGATGATTTCTGTTTTTCTTTTCTTTTTTTACCTCTTAAGCATTGTGGAAGTTGATCACAAGCACCTGCTTCTGTTGGATCAGCATCAGATTGGCTGAAGTATAACAGGATTGTTTGCTCACTATGATTTCACCAGGCTGTAAGCTTTTGGCCAGAGCCTTGATTGTGTTTCCACAAAAACAGAAGATGATTGTGTCTTTCAAAACAACTCTGAAACTTGCTGAGAAGCAAAAACAGGCCCATTTTGGCAGTAAATTATTTGGTTGAGCTTGAGAACATTTTATTAGATCACTTCAAAATGAAAACAAGAGAAGCAGATTGTAATGATTGAGAATAAGGCCATTTCTGGATAAAACTAAACTGGGCCGTTTCCTTCAGTGCAGCGAACACACACAAGAGTTTCAGACAATAAAGTACTGCACATCAGTGTGTACAAATGAAAACATCCCGTATGGATGATTGGAAATGACTGATCACATTGGTCCCTACAAGTGAAATCCCATATAAATGATTTGAATCAAGAAATTGGTAAAGAGAGCATATAGTGTGATTCATGGCGATCAGCATAGTAATATGACATGACTGAGTACTGAGGTTGTCATTAAATGTGTGTGTGTCTGTCTGTCTGTACCCCAGACTTGGAGGGAGTGAGGCAGACGTTTCAGAAATCAAAAGTCATCCATTCTTCCAATGCATTGACTGGGACGATTTGGTGGCCAAAAAGGTAAACATTCTTATTCTTCTGCCCCCCCCCCCCACCCCCACCCCCCAAAAAAAAACCCAACCTCTCAACAATCTTTGTTGAATATGATGGTTGTCATGCATGTTGCAGAATGTTTGACTTTCCAATTTTCTAGGTGCATTGCTGTTTTAATATATGTATGTTTTGTATACAGATTTTAGTGTATCAGCTGTTGCATTTGTGTAGCATTTATGCTGTTAATACTGTGTATGTGTATGTTTTCCCTTCTACCCTTAATCTGGTACTTCCTGTACAGAACTAAGCAAGGGGAGTCACGCCCACTAACTCGTAACTTTTCACGTTTTGCGAGGTAGGAGTTCTCAGCAGATCTCTTTCAGATTTATTATTGAATATGAAAGCAGAGAGAGGGAGAGAGAAGAGACATTTTGCCAGAGCTACACAGACTGCATCAGATGTGTTATCCACTCAGGTAATTGTTCTGATTTTATTTTTCTCCTCTCTCTTTCTTTCTTTCTTTCTTTATTTATTCTTTCAGTTTGTGTGTGTGTTTATTCTTTTCTTTTTTTTTCTTTTTTTTTTTTGAAAAATGAATTTGTTTGTTTACTTACCATCCCCTTTATTTTATGTAATAAAGTTTTTCAGTTCTCTCTGCTGTGCACTTCATTTGGGCTTTACGTGTGTACCTGTGAGCTTCTTTGCTTCACTGCAGAACTGTCTTAACTTCACCATTCTTTTCTGACTTCTCACTTTTAATTGACATGTATCTGGTGGTTAAACGTAACCACTATATGGGCTGGGCAGTGGGGTGGTTCCCCCCCCGCCCCACTCCCCCAACCCTCCCACCCCCTTTTTTTTCTTTTTTGTGGAGAAAGGGCTTTTGCAAGAAAGATGATTAAGTTTGCGTGTATTAGTGTGACCCAAAAGAAAATATTTCAAGTGACAGTGAATGTGCTTGGGTGCAAATTTTCCAAAATAATCCAGAATATGAGAACAGATAAATAAAGGGTGGATTGTGCCCTGCATCCGGATATATCTGTTTGTGTGGTTTCTGATTTCATATCAGTGTGTGACTGTCTCTGTTTTACATATCTTTTAGTGTACTTTGAACATGTACGGACTCTTTGTTCCTCATTTTTATAACAGTCAGTGTCAGCAAAGATTATTTCATTTATTGATTAAAAAAAAAAATGTCAGCTTTTGAACTGACATTGATTGACAGAATGACAAATCAGGCAGTTTCTGGAAAAGAAAAAAGGATCTGTTAGTGTCAGGTGAAACTCATCCTGTATTTGGTGGTGGTGGTTGGTTTTTTGTTTTGTTTTGTTTGTTTGTTTGTTCTGTTTTTTTTTGTTTGTTTTGTTTGATGGGTGGAAAATGAAAGGATTTGACAGTCAGGTTCTATAGAAGTAGGTCAGTAGAAGGTAAGTCATCATTTTGTGTATGTGTGTGTGCATGCATGCATGGGCTTGAGCACGTATGTTTGTGTGTTTGCATGGTTTGGGGAGAATAATTTTGTTCACTGCAAGACAATTCAGGTTGATAATTGTATTTCAACACATTCTCCTTTACCGAGACATCTTTGTTATGGTGGTAGTCATGGTGTTTTTTGACCATCATTCATGTTTGCATCTTGCTCATCATTTGCGTGCAACATGGCGTAACAGAACTGCTAAAATTGCTAAGTTGGTTTATTGGGATGCACTGGTTCAAAGGGCTTCCTTCATTAAGCTGGAATATTGTTTTAAAATCATTTAAAGGTCTTTCTAGATCATATTTCTGAAGGAGAAGGGGTGGGAATGTGAAACACCACCTGCCCTCTCCCTCAGATGTTTGACATTCATACCATCCCCATGGCTTCACTGAATCAGTGCCACTGCTTTGCTTGACGTGACTGACATTAAAACTGATACTTGGTTCATTCGGACAGGTGTTGTGTAGTGGGGTGGGTGTGTTGTTGTTTTTTTCTGATTTTCTTTTCTTTCCTTCTTTGTGTGTTTTTGTTAGTTTGTTTCACTTTTAAGGCGATAAAGTATTGCACACTTTTATTTCTCTTTTCTTTTTTTTTTTTTTTTACTCTTTCGGATAAAATGTACTGAATTTCAGAGTTTTCCTTCTTTTTGAATACTTTTTTTCATCTGTTTGAAAGAACTGTCTTTTTATAATATGTAAATGAAAAATGTATACTTGTGCTATAATACAAGCAATCCATTAGATTGAAGCAGATGAAATTATCCTAGTGAAAATAATTTTTGGATTTGTGTTTTTGGTTTATATTGGATTGTGCTGGCCATACTTTTTTTTTTTTTTTTTTTTTTTTTTTTGTTGTTGTTGTTGTTGTTTTTTGCTCTGATCATCTAGTAACTTTAAAGAAAATTAAGCATTTCATGTACTGGTGAGCTAGGAACACAAAATCTTTGACGGAAAATGTTTTGAAGTAAACACAGAACTTGGATCAAGTTGTCTTTAAGGCTTACGATTAAATGTGTGTCATGGTTTCATATCATTGATATTGATTGTAAGCTTTTTTGAAACCATGTTTATATCATATTATAAAAAAAAAATATCATTAAGAGTCATAGTCATTGATTAAACAGGAACTGGCAGATCAAGTTGATTAATAAGGTGGGAAGGGGGTGTTGTTGTTTTTGTGTTTCTTTGTTTTGGGTTTGTTTGGTTTTTTTAAGTCACAAAGTGTATGTTCAAATGAAACATTATCTCATCTGGCTTATATTTTGAAATATTCATAGAAATCAACAAGAACTGACTACCTTATTATACGAACAGAATAAACCACAATACTCTTTCTTGTGTGCTCTATAGTGAAAGATTTAATACTGTTCCCTCATAGAAAATAGTAATAGAGTAGGTTTTGAGGGGGGCCTTGGGGGACTGAAGTGATTCATGTCAGCAGCATCAGAAATGGTTTTGTTAGGTTCCGAAATGTGAGGAATGAAATACATGCATGCAGGTAAAAATTAACAACCATCATTGAATGGATAAACATGTGAATTAATAAAACAGTGAAGAGAAGAAAAGAAAAGGAAAAAAAGTAAAGCAATAAACTTTCTTTGATTGCAATGAGTGGAAGTAAAGGAGGAAGGATGTGAACATGGAAAGCTCTCGATGAGCCCCCTCATGCTCTTTATTGAAGTGTTGTTGTCTTTTTGAAAGTGTTTGTCAGTGTTGTTATTTTATTGTTTCGCTTTCATCAGGGAGTACCCATGCCGGAAAGTTGCTGTTAACAGTTCAGGCAGGATAAGGGTGAAACTTCAGTGGACACAACTGTAGGATCTGTCTTGACGGAAAACGGCATTTGCTGATGATGTGGAAATATTTTGCATTTTGTTCAGTTAGACAAAAAAAACCAACAACCTCACTTATAAAAGTAGCAATAGAGGTTTTTGGGGGGTGGGGGTTTGGGAAGTTGGCAAGTTCTGTGACTTGTCGTGTTTGGTTTCCTTTTATCAGGTTGTAGGAGACTGACCATCATGTGTTTTATGTGGGTCTGTAAGATAGTGAAAGCTTTAGTTCAATCTCAGTAATGCTTTAAAAAAAAAAAAAAAACATTTCATATGGGAACTGGCTGCATTATTTGTATTATAATTTCTGAAAATCATGTGTAATGGTAAAGAGGGTGGGAGTATTACCAGAAATGTTGTGGAACAGCTTGGGGGGGGGGGATGACAACTTGTTCGGTTTAAGCATTCATCAGGTTTGTTTTATTTTGCTTATGTTTCTGTTTATTTTAACAATCTACCACACACAAAAATGTTTTAATGAACACCTCTGTTACATTTGTTTGGGTGTGTTTGTCATTCATGAACATAGAGTTTGCTTATCTGGAAAACCAGGACAGTTTCATTTTCTCAGATTAATCAGTGACCTCGGGCGAACATTACTGTAAATACAAGAGAAAGGAAGAAGAACAAATCTTGAGAATGTTACTGATAATTTCTCAGAAGTAGCATAAAAAAATTATTGTATTATTTTTTTAAGTATCCAAAATATGATATAAACATGGTTGTTAATCATCATATTTCATTCCCCAATGATTGGAACAAACAAAAACAAAAAAACAAAACAAAAAAAGCCCCACTTGACCCATGTTCATGTCTGTCATTTACTGTTCCCCTCCCTCCTCCCCCGTTATGTCTCTACTCTTTTCTGTGCTTCCTTTTTCTCTCCCCTTTCCTTACCTGCTTTGTCTTCACTCTTTTCTGGCTTCCTTGTTTCTCTCCCCTCTTTGTCTTCACTCATTTCTTGGCTTCCTTGTTTCTCTCCCCTCTTTGTCTTCACTCTTTTCTTGGTTTCTTTGTTTCTCTCCCCTCTTTGTCTTCACTCTTTTCTTGGTTTCTTTGTTTCTCTCTCTTTTCCCTCACCCTCATTGTCTTCATTCGTTTTCTTGTCTTCCTTGTTTCTCTCTCTTTTCCCTCCCCTCTTTATCTTCACTCTTTTTCTTGTCTTCTTTGTTGCTTTCTTCTTTCCCTCCCCTCTTTGTCTTCACTCTTTTTCTTGTCTTCTTTGTTTCTCTCTTTTTTCCCTCCCCTCATTGTCTTCATTCGTTTTCTTGTCTTCTTTGTTTCTCTCTCTTTTCCCTACCCTCTTTGTCTTCATTCTTTTCTTGGTTTCTCGGTTTCTCGCCCCTTTTCCCTCCCTCCCTCTCCTTGACATCTTAACTCTTTTTCTTGGCTTCCTCTCGCTCGGTCAGATCCCTCCGCCCTTCAAGCCTCAAGTCACCTCCGAAACCGACACGCGCTACTTTGATGACGCGTTCACGAGAGACACGGTGAACTTGACCCCGCCGGGTAGCGAACCGGCAGAGATGGCTGCGGCGGCCATCGCCCAGGTTCTGCCAGGAGTGGAGGATGAGATGGAGGTGCAGCCGTACTTTGAGCAGTTCTCTTACCAGGAGGCCCGGAGTGTGCTGACGGAAAACAGGCTGTCCAACATGAGTCTGGACACTGTCTGGGACACTTGATTGATTGAGTAGATTGAGAGAGAGAGTGGCGTTATTGCTGTGTCTAGTCTTCTATATGGGAGCTGCTGGAGGTCGTTTGCTTTTTCGTAGTTAGTGGGTTTAGTGGGGTTGCTTTTTTTTTTTTTTTTTTTTTTTTTTTTTTTTTTTTTTTTATGATGGTAAATATGGCTGTTTGTTGATGTTACTGTGATTGTTATAATCACTTACATAAAGTCATATATTGTAGAATGATCACTGTGAAACAAGGTCACTTTAATCATAGCAGTTTATTTGTGTGTTTTTTTAAGGTGGTCAGTTACTTGGTGTATTGTAATTTCCCAAAGGTGTCAGAATTAACATGATCATTTGTTATGATTTCACGGCTGTTATAGTACTTTTTTTCTTTTCTTTTTTTTAACAATTTACAGTTGCTGTGATGTTCTGAAAATATGTTTGTATGATCATAATGATTATATTTTAAAAGATTTGAAATCTGTTGTAAAGACTTAGTAGTAAGTGTTTGTTATAAATAGTAATCATGCCTCCCAGGTACTAAAAAAAAAATAAAATAAAATAAGGGAAGGTCTCAAATCAGAAGGCATCTTCATTTTTCTGTAGAAAACCAGTTATTTGATTGATTTATTTTATTAGTTGTTTGCTTCAGATGTGTTTAGCCAGTTGCTAACATATTCCTGTAAACGTGTGCAGCTGCATCTGAATTAAGCACTGTATTGGCAGAAGTGGCTGAGGTGGGATTGTAGATTCGGACTATGAAAGCACTATTTTTATTAAAACAGCACAGAAGACATATCAACAATGTGAACACTTTCTGCAGTCATGTACATGGACCAAGTTCGAGGACCAGAATGAATCCCTGTATTATCTGACTGCCTCTTGGCGCAAGATAGAAGTGCAGACTGGCTATGAAGAAAGTGCTTGAGATGATAAACCACGTTCCTCTTTTATAAGAAGCATATACAATTTTTGCCTTTTATAATTCAAGTTAGCATGGATGATGAAATACGTTCCTCTTTTGTAAAGAAGCGTATGCAAGTTTTGTTTTCATGACCTAATTTAGCAAGGCATCTTCCTTGAGATCACTGCAGAATCCTTTATTTGACGGAAGATGTCAATTACATGGTAAAGCTCCATATGTGATGGTCCCACCTTTACAGAGATATTTCGGGAGCTTGAGAAAATGGGTTGTTGCTGTGCTGCAGATTAGGTGGACTGAAAGTGCACGCATATTGCTTATGCTAATATTTTGTTGACAGTCCTGTTTAGGCTGATAGCACACAGTGTGAGCAGAATTAGACCTGATCTCAAATTTTCTTAACTTTTTCCAGAAGCTGTAGAATAGCTGAGACACTGCTACGTTCCTGTACTAAACAGCAGTGGTTGAGGGAGAAGCAGACAGAGTGAGAGAGCTTTAACTTGTTGAACCCCCTGCGCCCAAGCATTGCTTAAGCATCAAAATTCATTTGTTTAAGTGAAACAGTTTCCACTTCTCTACATATACATAAGCTGCAAGCAAAGGGAGCTAACATATTCAGCTGTCAGTTGGAGGAAAAACTGGCCAATTTCAGTTATTTTCTGCGTTTTCTCCACATGAATAAGGCAGGGAAGCCTGTACAGGCTGTAACCTCCCTAGGGTTGAATAGGTTAAAAGAAGTTGTTCCAGATTGATCTGTAGGTCAGTGTAGAACTTTGCAGGACCAATAAGTCTTGTGAAAAGGACCATAACTTCAAGCTTCCGCTTCTTTCAAATTCCTCCATGTTTTTTTGTTGTTGTTTTAATTTCTTTTCTTTTCTTTTTTTTCTTTTTTTTTTCTTTTTGGCAAAAGAGTTTATTAAATGCTTCCATCAAATTTTGAAGTATAATATTTTAGATATTATTGTTTGTATTTTTATTCAATCCAGAACAGGAGTTTTGGGAGAAAAAAAAAATGTGATAAGCATTTTATTAGGGAAAAAAAATTTTTGTATGCTTCATGCTTCAGTCAGGATTTTGATTAAAAAAAACAGAAATTGGGTTTTAATTGAATCTGGAAAGCTGAAACTATTAACAATTATTTAACTGAAATCACATGCATATGCATAAAATTGATGGTTGGCCGTGTGACCTTGTCCTTGGTACCAGCATGAAAATACAGTATATATTTGCATATTCGTGATGTTTTCTTTTCTCTCGAGGTTGAAAATTGACAACTTGCTCAAACTGTCAGTTCAAAAATCTTGAAATTAACCCTACATTGCCAGCTATGTTCAAGCTGCTAACACCTGCTAGCCAGCCAAGTCAGCTGCACAGTACAGCTGAAAACCAGCTGTGCAGCAGACCTGTCAGTGTCGCTCATCAGTTCGCTGGCATGTGGCATCTCTTCTCCACTGTCACTTTCAGCAGCAAAATCATTTTCCACCAGCTGACTTTCAGTTAGACTCGCTGTCCCATATATCGTGGTCTAAAGTGAGACTGCTGGTTACAGACTGAACTGGTTGAAGAACTTGCCATCATTCAAACTCTTAAGTTTGAAGAAGCCGCTGAAAATTGCTTCAAACCCCACAAGAGTTTGTTTAGCAATGAGAGGGATCTTTCCGGTACATGTGGCAGAAAGGGCAGGCTAAGTTTGGTGTTATTTATTGAAGAGTAGCACAAGTTTGTTAACTCCATTGCTTAAGTCACCGACTGGCGCCAGCAGCCTTGTCCCTACAAGTCGCCGTGCAGCGATTGTGGTGTTCTCGCTGCAAGGCGCCGAGCTGCGACTAAAGTAAGCAAAGTGTTAAACACAACTGTGCCATGCACTCAAAGTCAAAGCAAGGAAACTACTTTGCATCGATCCCGCAACATTTTTTTTTTTCTCTCTCTACTCTTTCCTCTTTTTTGAACAGAATTGACATAAAAAATTCCATAAATTCCCATTCATTGTATAATCATTTTTGGTGTCGGAACAGCAGAATTTATGACAGAAGTTGCAACAAAATTGGGTCACTGTTAGTTATTTTAAGAAGAGGCAGTTTTCTGTTTCAGTGAATATATGATATATCAGAAGTTGAAAAAAAATTGCATCATTGTAAGTTATTTTAAGAAGAGGTAGTTTTCTATCACAATCGAATATATTGATATGTCAACAAAAGGTGCAGAGCAAGGGTTTGTTTTTTGTGTGTGTGTGTTTTTTTGTGTGTGTTTTTTTTGTGTGTGTGTTTTTTCTTCTTAAAATGAATGTTTTTCATTCGTTGCTGTTGTTTTTGGGTTTTTTTTTTTTTAGTTTTTAAGAACACACATGCAAGACCATAGACTGTGATTTCCCACAAACCACTAGACCATTTTCTGTACAACAGAAGCAGATGGTGTATATTTTAATATGTTTGAGATCTTTCATGATTTTGACTGTACCATATTTCAAGATGAACTTAGATGAGTAAGAAAAGAAACAAAACAAACAAACAAAAACAAAAAAAACATAAAAAAACACCCCACCAAACCTAGGCAGTTAAAGTGCAGAACCGAATGATATCCATTTTTTTTATTCAACAAAGAAGGGACTGATTTATAAAGCTTCACAACTTGTTTTTGTCCTGACACTCCTACTACTATTACTTGTATTTTTATGACCACCACTTCTAGTGCTGCTATTGCTACTGCTTCGGACAAGATTGAAGGTTTTAGAAACTGTTTTGATTGCAAGTAATCTGATGCCTGCAAGCATTATATATTGTTCTGGGCTTTGTGTGTGTTGGTTTGTGGGTAGTTTTGTTGTTAAATTAAGTGCTTTGGATCCTGAAGCGATAGTGCTTTTGACAGTGGCTGAGCTGTAAACGACATGAATTATGTGCCCTTGGCCCGTATGTTGCATTGTGCGCAAAACATAACTATGTTACTTAAGTTTTAAACGTGCACAATTTTTCTGGCCTGTAAAATTACATGGAGTGAGGCCTCGAATATCGTGCAAATTTGTTGTAACTGCTGTGTTCATTTTATTTCAGGCACATATTGACTACCTCTGACTTTAGAAGTCCAGTATTACTATTTATATTGTTTTTGTTACTTATCATAAGTTATTAACACATACAGTATAATTACTTGTTATATACATCCATTGTTGTTGTTGTTTCATGTTGTTGTTGTTGTTTTTTTCTTCTTGTTTTTCCTTTCGGTTTTATAGCATTTTTAACAGTTTGATGTTCATTGTGATTTTGTATGTTGACTTCACTGTTTACAGTATTTATTTTATAGATTGAAAGTTTTAAGTAAATAGTTTACTTTATTGTTTATTTTATGAAACTTTATCTTTCTCCTTCTTGTCGTTCTGTATTTGTGTACATATTGATGGTTTGCTTTTGCTTTGCCACAAGTTCATATAACAGGAAAATCTGGTTTGAGGCTGCACAATACTGGGTGCTTATTACACTGAGATGATAATTATTAAGCATATTATTATTACTTTAATCAGGCTTAGTTATGAATGTAATTATATCTGCAGTGTGCTCTCTAAATTGATTCTTTTTCATCTGCTGAAATTATGTATTCACAAGTGACCGTGTTGTGTTCATAAAAAATCACAACTGTGCATATCTGAGGTTTGCTGATGGAAAGCTTGTTCTTAAGCTTAACTCACTCAGTACGGCCAGTCCTCTCTTCTCCTCTACACAGACACCTCAGATGTCCAGTGGGTGTCTCAATGACCCAACCTTTAGCTTCCGTCGTCAGAATTGTGGTATTCTTTGTCAACATTCACCTCTTCAGTGTAAGAGCCTTCTGCTTGTAATATTTTGATGGTGGTAATTGGGGTGAAACGCTGTTAACATCGTCTCGTTCGCCATTCGTATGGAGAGAGTTAATACATGATTGGTGAGTTGTAGTGCGGTGATAAACATAGTTTGTTTGTTTTTTTAATGAATGTAGTGTGAAATTACTAGTCATCTGTTTATGATTCACTGAAAGTGTTCACTGCATACAGCATTTACTTTTTAACAGATTATGCTTACCTTGGCTAAAAGTAAAACTGTTAATATATTACTGTAAATAGTACAAAAATTACAGATAGTTTTTCTGGTCAGTGAAATTGCAAGCAGCGTTGTGATACTGTTGATCGAGTCAGTTTTAAACTTGACACTGGAGAGTGTTTTCCGTGTCTAGTTCAGATGTCTTTCGTATCTTCTTGAAAGAGTTCATTCCAGCCTTTCTGGTCAGCATGTTTGACTTTTTCATGAAGTATCAGTTTTTATTCTGATAGTCACAGTGAAATCATGAATTAACTTTTTCAAGAAACGTTTCCTTACTATCAGTATGATTGTAAGGTGATACAAACCACAGTATAATTATAAATGAGCATTTTTTTGTTTGAAATTGTCAAATCTATAAAGATCACTTACAACTATGACAAACGTATTAGGTTTTGTTGAATTGATGGTGGTTAAATATGAGCTTTTTTGTTGTGTGTATGTGTGTGTTTAATGTGTGTTATCTTTTTTTTATGATTAAATTATTTACATGTAGTGTTTCACTTTCAGCAGACTGTTATTTTCCCAACAAGGAAGGTTGTATTGTCAATGCAGGGACCTGCAGTCTTATTGTTCAGGATCATGTGTTGAAAATGTGACGAACGTCAGTGTGCTGGTGAAGGGATCACAGGTATTATTGTTGATCATCTTGTGCCCAGAGAAGTCAGTTCTTTCCACGACCAATCATATAAATTTGCTCATTGTTTCACACTCAAAGAGTGGGTTTCCTGGAAAAGAATGCTGATAGTTTTATGGAATTATTATATATCATTTAAAATTTAGTCATACATAAAAAATAAGTTTGTCCACTGCCTTGCAGGACAACTTTATAATATCTGCAGTACATCTGACTGCAGTCTCAAACACCAAATTGCTAGAAACTCCGTTTAGGATTGTTTTGTTTGGATTTGAGAGTTTTTTGTTTTGTTTTTTTGTTTTTTGTTGTTGTTTTTTTGTCAGTATCGAAGACTGAATTAAGCATGGTCTCAACTCTGACATGGAAGTAAAGATAGAAAGTGAGTCAAAACACAGTCAGTAACCAAATTAAATTGTTCAAATAAAGGATTACCTGGCTCTTGATGTAGATGGGATTTCTAGCTATCAGTAGAATCTAGAAGGATTCCCCAAGCTAAAGTTACCAAGTGTTTTTGTCAATGAACTCAATACGATCAGCAGTCCACCAGGAATTATTGATGTTAGGTCACCAGGAAGCCACACACCAAAGGAGACCCTGAACTGCTGCTGAGTTACTTTGGTGGTGTTTATCATGATATTTATTTTGACCAGTTACATTAGGTTCAAACCCACAGCATTCAGTAGATGGTGCTAAGCTGATGTGACAGAAGTTCACTTTTTCCTCAAAGAATCCCACCACATCGTACCACCTCACATGATACAGTTTCTTCAGTAATAGTTTATTCAGCAACAAAACCCATCAGTTTTACTTCTTTCACTGTTAACACATCAGTGATGAAATATGTATGCAGTCATATTCCGTCCACATTGCGGTCAGTGGAAATTATATGAGTCAACTCATATGAGCAGGATAAGGTACAAAACTCCTGTTTGTTTTGAGTGTGCACAATTTTAGCAGGAATATAGTTACTTCCCTTGCTAGTATTGCTTCCATTTCAGTAAGTGAATGTTTTTGTGCATGCAGTTTGGTAAATTTGGATGTAAAAATGTCAAGAAAGTGACCTTTGTTGAACGAGGAGATTCTTTGCCTTCTTGGTCTTGACAGTTCTGCCAATAGGGATTCTTATGATTGTCTTTACCCAAAGAAATTAAAAATAGAGGCAATAGTTAACAAAGAAGATGGTGTAGAAACTGTGTCAGTGCCAGATTTTACTGTTGTCGCTAGCACAACAGACTGAACATGGGACACTTGTCTTGTTTCTGATAATATCACAGCTATGCTTTGCATCCTTTTTTTCATTGAGTATACAAAGTTTGGTGATGACTGGGCTCCAATCAGGCCTGCAGGACAGGTATTTTCAGAGATGCCAACTGCTATGATTTCACCGTATGGTTTTTTTTTTACGCTTGATCACAGTTTGTTATGACATTACACCAACGTCAAAATTGTTCCGACAAGTTAATTTTTGACTGCATTGCATGGTCACATGCTTTCCTGTCGAAACATTACTCAGACACTCTGTACCTATCAATCAGGAGGCCAGGGTGGTCGCTTCTAACCTTGGTCTCATGTGCTGATACTGTGCTAATCAGGTGCGTATTTACATTGAAACAACATTGAGTGGACTAATCAGCTTAATCGTTAGTCCAAACAAGAGAGAATGTGGCTAAATCAAGCGTTTGTATGGCATGCAGATAAGATGTACATTTGCTGATGTGGCTCGTAGGCAGAGTGTTCCAACCAAATTCAAAATGTTCCTGCCCAATTTCCTGATTGTTCTTACAAACATTTGACAGGGGTTGGCATCTCAGGTCTTCTGTGTTTGTACCTGATTCCTCCTTTCCCCACATTTGTATGTGTGGCTGCACGTGTGTCACTGAGTCACCCTGCACTGATCTAAAACCAGCGAGAAGAGCAGGTAACTGTTAGCTGTTTGAGGGTGTAGTGCATTCTTCATGCAGTGGTCATTATTGATTATACAATGCCCACTCACTTCACTTATACTCTGCAACATCAAGTTGCATCGATCTCGACTCAGTGGCGGGTTTACACTTAGATGCTCCAGCTTCATCAGACACAGACTTTTAAGGTGCTGCATCGCCCAAAGTCCTGTTTGCTGGAGTCACCTCATCTGTTGACAGGTCTGACGACTCTCACTTAACATCTTCTTTCTTCTTCCTTCGCGTGAGCTGCAACTCCCACATTCACTTGTATGTACGTACACAAGTGGGCTTTTTCATGAATGACCGATTTTTACCCCATCATGCAGGCAGCCATACTCCCTTTTGGGGGGTTTCTCTCTTCACTGTTTGCTGCCTGTTCCATTTGGGCTGCACCCTCTTTCTCTGACTCGCAGGTGTCCAGTTCATGGCTTGGTGCGTGATCCTTGTTGTGGGGAGCCTCGGCATTTGTCCCAGCCAGCAGAGACGCTATTTGCGGATGATGGCTGACACAAGAAAATGATGGGATCTCTCTCTCTCTGACCCCTTCATTTGAAAAAAAAAAAAAACCCAAAAAACAATCATGCCATTTGATGTCAAAGGCATCCTATTTTTCTTCAGTTGCCAGGATTCAGACCTATTGTGTAGAACATTTCACACCACTTGACTAGGTCTCGGTCACATTACATCACACCAACATGCTTCACATCACACCACTGCATGACTTTATGACAGACATCACAACACCCCTGTCTCGGTGTGTGTTTGTCTGTGTTCATGTGCATTTGCATGACATGCGTTTAATGTAAACATGGATTAACAAGACAGTCTTACTTATGATAACCAGTTCATTACATATGGATAATATAAACATGGAATAACAAGGTGGAATGATAACAATAAAGTTGTTTTTTTATAACGGAATAGTGTCTGGTGTGTGTGTGTGTGTATGATCATTTTGTGCCTTGTTTCCCTTAAAAGGTTTTGACATTACATTATTTGTGCCATTCTTACTGGCAATAAAATATGCAGGTTGTGCCATTTGTACTGGCATTACACTCCTGCCATCCTTACAAGATTAGATGGGGTTTAAAAACCTTTTCTTTCTTTCTGTGTGTGTGTGTGTTTCAAGAGAATTGTCAGCTTCACAGGTTCGCCAGAAATTCTGAATTTCGTAGACGTGTGGATAACCTGATACTTTGAAGCTTTTTTGGTTTTTGTTTGGTTTATATTGAATGCAGATCATGATGCATGTCATGGAACTTGGGAGCACGTCACTCCCCATTGTGCATATACATATTTCCAGGTTTACAAGGTGATCGCGTGATTGCACAGACATCAGTTGAACAGTGCAGGTGGAAACACTAAAGTATAACTAGATAAACTGTTCAGCTCACAGCAGTCCATGACAACTGAGGTGAAATAAGAATGTGCAGCAAGAGTAACTACTAAAATGAATACAAAATAATAAGTAATTATATAAGAAAAAAAAATGAATAAAAGAAATTTTATGAGTAGCTAATGCTCCCAACTCCCGCCCCACACACACACTGGCCCCTGCTCTCCTCTCCTTCCTCTGGAATTGTTGGTGCCAGAGGCATGTCTTTGACAGTTAACTCATCAAGCCCTGTACATGAGCGTTGCTTTGGCGTCAAAATTTGTCTGATTGAAACGGGTTTCATGTTCCTGGACATGCATAAACTGCTGTGGAAGGGAGCTAACTTCTTCAGTATTTCCTGACATGTGGTGGACTTGGAGGAAAAACAGCATATATTCTTTGTTGTTGTTGTTTTTTCTGTATTAGCATTGCATGGAAGTTTTGTGAGACTGTCAATTTTCCAGGGTTGAATGGGTTAGTTGGAGGGTGTGTGTGTGTGGGGGGGGGGGGGGGGGGGGGGATTGTTATTGTTGTTTTGTTGATTTTTTGTTGTTTTTTTTCTCTTCAACATTTTCATTCAGACAAATGTTTACAGATACAGAATTGATACACCTTGTTTAAGTAAGCACGTAATGACGATGTCTTAAGTTTTGTTTGTCTGTACATGTGATTGTGCTTGTGGCTGATGTTCTTTTCCAGCTCTCCTTTTCAGGTTTCTGTGGATTGACAGCGATGTGTTTCAGTCCAACCTTGGCCCTGTGTGGTTGGCTTGGCTCTGGGCAATAGTTATTGTTGTGAGAAAAAGTGAAAATGGAAAAAAAAACTACTGGATTTAGTAGTGACTTTGAAGGATAATGTGTCTTGTTTCATGTTGATGGCATAGCTGCTTTGTTTGTGTGTGATTTTGTGTGTATAAAAGGTTCATTTTCTTTCTCATTGCATGGTTGGGTGTTATGGTTTTTTGACTCACTTGTGTAAACAAAGTGAGTCTATGTTTTAACCCGGTGTTCGGTTGTCTGTGTGTGTGTGTGTCCGTGTGTCTGTGTGTCCGTGGTAAACTTTAACATTTTCTCTGCAAATACTTTGTCAGTTGACACCAAATTTGGCATAAAAATAGGAAAAATTCAGTTCTTTCCAGTCATCTTGTTTAAAACAATATTGCACCTCTGGGATGGGCACAAAAAAATTTTTTTAAAAAGAAGCCTAATTATATGCAAACTGCATTTACTGTAAAATTTATATTTTTTGTATTCTCTAAACTTGGCACTTTGATCTGATATTCTGACCCAACAACAAGAGCAGTCATTATTATCATTTTTGGTTCAAACAGGAACTTCTTTTGCTAAGCATGGAATTTTTATTTATTTTGCAAACATTTTGGTGCAGATAGTAAAAAAGGGAAATTACTCTGTAATTAATGCTAGGGAACTTAATTTATCACAAGTGAGTCTTGAAGGCCTTGCCTCTCTTGTTTTTTGTTTGTTTGTTTGTTTTTGTTGTTTTTAGACACATTGTGTAATCGTGTTTTATGTTCCTGTAATTGCGCTGGTAGTTTCTTCATGCATGACTGAGTCAAATCACCTGTATATTATTTCACTGTATGTTTATAGTTGTATGCAGATTAAAAGAAAATAAGTGGGGAGGGGGTCGGGGTGGGGGTGGGGGGAATAGTTAAGAGCTTATCATAACTGGGGCATGAATAAATCTCTCTCACAGAAGACCTGTGATGAAAAAGCATTTCCAGATGGAAATATCTGACTGCGCAAACTGAAGCAGGTTTTGTGTAATAGAATATATATGTAAAGCAAGTTTGTTGTGGATTAACTAGCAGGACATAAAGAAACAAAACAAAAACAAAAAAGAAATTGTGCTTAAAATTCACAACTATGCTGATCTCTGTTCACCAAGGCTCAGCATTCAAGGGGTTAACAGTTTTCACATTGGTTCTACTTTGTGCTTGCCTTAAGTAGGTGTTCATTCGTTCTTTAGTTTAACGTCTTTTCACTGTAAGTGATATTAGACGAGGGTAGGGAAAAAAATCGAGGGGGGGGGGGGTGGGGGGATTACTGTGTACGCATGTGAGTAAGTGAAAGAGAGTGTGTGTGTGTATTACATATAGAAAATGATTGATTTAAGTTTTGTTAAAAAAAACAACAACAAAAAAACAAAACAAAACATAACAATATAACATATTTCTAATGAAAAACTAACAACTATAACAGCGAACCAACTGGACTATTTAACAAGGAGTTGAAAAAGTCATACATTAGCAATGGACTGCTGAAGATCATCAACACTGAAGATGTTAAGTAGGTGTGTGTGTGTGTTTTGTTTGTTTGTTGCTTTGTGTATGTGTGCTTTAATATGCTAATATGCATTGAGAAAATGATTTTAGTATGGAGTCTGGCTGTATATTTTACTGCTTCAGTTTTGTTGTTTTTGTTTCTTTTTTGTTGTTGTTGTAATTGGTGTTTATTGTATGTGATTATACTGTTGTGCAATGCCAATTAAGGCAGAACAGATTAAACTAGTGATACATATATATATATATAGAGAGAGAGAGAGAGAGATATGTGTGTGCGTGTAACATTCTCTCTCTCTCTCTCTCTATCTGTGTGTGTGTGTGTGTGTGTGTGTGTATATATATATATATATATATATATATGATACAGTGAAATGAACTGCAAAATGTTGTCAGTGATCTTTAATAACGAAACAGGATTTGTTCCAGACATGGGTTCCTGCTCCACTCTTTCTCTTCCTTTGTTTTTTGGGGGGTTTTTTTTCCTCTCCTTTTTTTTTTTTTTTTTTTTCCACCTTCCCTTCCAACCCCCTCCTCCCCTTCCTTCCCCTCTCTTCCCATGTACATCAGTGGCAGTGGAAAAGGTTACAGCATGTCATGTGTTGGAAGGTTGTTGATCTGGGTTGTGACTCATATCCAGTTGTTTAGGACTGCAGTGCGTTCCTCTGATATTGATGTTCTGTGTTTGTTTAGACATAAGGTATTTTCATATTCCATAACGAAAGAACGGGAAGGAAGAGGAAAGCTTGCGTTTGTTTGTTTGTTTGCATGCAGGCATGCACGCACGCACATACACATGCATGCACAGACATACACACATGCATGCACATATACGCTTGCATGAACACACAAGAACACACACACAATCACACACACACACACACACACACACACACACACACACACACACACACACACACACACACACAATCACACACACAAGAAGAGCCAAATTGAAGGGGAAAGGGGGTAGGGACAGAAGATGATATTCCACGGAATGTGACAGAGGAATGTTCTGTTTTACTTCAACTTCATGAGCCCCTCTTTGTTCTCACATAAGACATCGGCTGACTGTCCTGATTGCCGTTAAAAAAAAAAAAAAAAAGCTATGGGACCTTTGACCTTAAACCTAGCATAACTGCTTCAGCTGGTTAAAAATCACTGGCAGCCTGTGATTTACTCCCAGTTCCAAGCAGACCTGGTTGGAATAATCATTTTCTCTGGTGTTGCAAGGTATATTTTTTTTTAAAAAGAAGTAAAATATGTATAGTAAGTTAAGTTTCACAGTTTCAGTTTCTCCACAAGGCATCATTGTGTTCGGACAATCCATATACACTCCACCACATCTAGGCAGATGCCTGACCAGCAGCATAACCCAACGCATTTAGTCAGGCCTAGTGCATGCATATATATATATTTGCGTAACTATCAGAGTGGATTTCTTCTACAGAATTTTGCCAGAGAACCACACTCTCATTGCCATGGGTTCTTTTTCAATGCACCAAGTGCATGCGCTGCATACTGGACCTCGGTTTATCATCTCATCCTAACGACTAGACGCTCAGTTCGATTATCCAGTCAGACTGGGGAGAAAGGGCGCGAGTGGGATTTGAACACAGACCCTCAAGGACTGCTTCCTCCAAATCCTGTGTCCAGTCTGTCCCCCCACCTTCCCCCTTCCCAGTCTGTGTGGATTCCTCCAGATCCCGTGTCATGTATCCCCCACACCCCCAGCCATTTCCCCCAGTCTCTCTGCTGATTCCTCCGGATTAATTGTTATTCTGCCGCTGCCCCTTCCCCTCCCCCTCCCCCCCCCAGTCTCTTGATTCCTTCAGATTCTGTATCATGTCATCCCCCCACCCCCCACCACCCCAGTTTCTCTGTTGCTGCTTCCCCCAGATCCTGTGTCATGTTTGTCCCTCCCCCTCCCCCCAACCCACACAAGACACCCCCTCATGCCCTATTCCCCATCCCCCATTCTCTCTTTAGCTGATTCCACCAGATCCCGCCACCTCAGGAAGCCCCAATCCTTTCTCCTCCTGCTCCATCCATCCATCCCTCTAGCGTTGTTTGCTTGTCACCCATCCCACGTTCTCTTCCTTTTTGCTTGCGTCCTCCAGATCACCATCCCCCCCCCCCCCCCCCAGTCTTTTCTTTGTGTATTCCACCAGACCTTGCCACCTCATCCTTTCTTCTCCCACTCCATCCATCCATCCCTCTGGTGTTGTGTTTTTTTATCACCCATCCCAGTCTCTTCCTTTTGCTTGCTTCCTCCAGATGACCCTCCCCCAGTCTCTCCTTTATTGATACCTCCAGATCCCGCCAGCCGCAGGAAGCCCCCCAATCCTTTCTTCCCCCACACCCTCCCTCCATCCATCCATCCATCCATCCCCCTGGAGTTGTTTGTTTGTTACCCATCCCACTTCTCTTCCTTTTTGCTTGCGTCCTCCAGATCACCCCTCCCTGGAAGCCGGACGTGAAGAGCTCATGGGACACCAAGTACATCCCAGAGGAGTTTGCCCAGGAGTCGCTGCAGCTGACCCCGGGGGGCCACGAGCACACGCTTGCAGACCGCTTGGACCCCATCAGCGAGGACTCGGAGCTGCCATACTTTGAGCAGTTCTCCTACCACGGCTCCAGCCGCTCCTATGCCGGGGGCTACCTGTCGGCCAGCGCCCACACCACCAGCGAACTGTTCTAGCGCAGGGAGGGAGGCGTAGTCTCTTTTTTTTTTTTTTTCTTCAGTACAGGGACATAGTAGGTGGACTACAGACACCACCAGCAAATTGTTCTAGCACAAGGAGGAAGAGGTTTAGTCTTCTCTCTTTTTTTTTTTTTTTTTTTTCTTTTTTTTTTTTTTTTGGTCTCTTTTTATAGGTTTTTTGGGGGGGATGGTAGGGGGGGTAGTTGCTTTTTTTTTTTTTTTTTTTAATTTAAGTACATTGACAAAATAGGTGGACAAAAGACACCATCAGGGACAGGCACAGGGAAGGTGTGTAGCCCTTTTTTTTGCTTTTACCTAGTTTTGTGGGGTTTGTTTTGTTTTTTTTCTTTAGTACAGGAACAAAGTTAGTGGATCCCAGAGACCGTCAGTGAACTGTTCTGGCACAGAGAAACTGTTTTATTTGTTTGGGGGGGGTTGGGGGGGTTTTTTTGTTTTTTTTTGTTTTTTTTTTTTTTTTTGTTTTTTTTTTTTTTGGTTGTTTTCTTAAGTAGCAGGACAAAATTGGTGGACCACAGACACCACCAGTGAACTGTTTTGGCACAGGGAAAAGGGGTTTTTTTTTTTGTGTGTGTTTTTTTTTTTTTGTATGTGTGTGTGTGTTTTTGGTGGGTTTTTTTTTTTTGTCTTAAGTTCTGAGGTGGTTGGTTTCTTTCTGGTTTTTTGTGTGTGTTTTTTGGGTTGTTTTTTTTAATAATAAGTACAGGGACTACAAAGCGGGTGAAGCACAGAGGATGCCATGTACAAGTTCTTTGGAGTACTGAGAAGTTGTTGACTGTTTTTTTTGGGGGGAGGGGAGGTGGAAATGGGAGGGGAAGGGGGTGGGGAGGGTTGTTGTGGTGCTGTGGAGTCCCTGTGTTGGATGGGGAGGGGTTATTATTTTTTTTTTTTGTGGTGCGTATGATAAGCACACAGCTGCACCTGCCCTTCTGTTGACGTGTTGCAGGATGAAGGAACGACAGAACTACACAATATGACTGATGTAGATTGATATGTTTAGCGATATATATGTATGTATATAGACCTTGATTAATATCTTATGTATGATGATATATGGATGCAGTAAATCTTGTTCATTTTGGTCTTTGACCAAGCTAGATCTGGAAAGGGGGAAATGTTTCCTACTACATTTCTTGTTTCTTTCTTCAGAGTAATGATGAACTGTTTCTGAAGGTTTGAGGATTCTCTGCTGAGATTAAAACTTTTTCCATTGCAATTCCAAGATGATTTTTCTAACAAAAATGTTCAAGAGAAGTTGCATCTGTATTTAGAAGATTGGTCTTGAAAAAAAAAAAAAAAAAAGAATAGATAAGTGATGCTACTTTGGTTGATCAAAACCTGATGCATTCCTGCACATTAATGATTATTTTTTCTCCTTAAATCCGGTAGTTTCTGAAAGGCTCATTTATGCACACAGAGCAAATTTATGTGTACATGGGCTGTTCAAACAATAGTTTGTTCCATGATCATTCAGTTTGACCCAAACTAAACTGAAGGAAAGAACAAAAAAAAGAAAACATGGGATTTTTTTTTTTTATTATTACAAAGGAGGAAAAAATTCATTGCTGAGTTTTGCATAAAAAGGTGGAATTATCTCCCATAAATGAAATTAACACACAGCATGGGAAAGGGAAAACAAGACCATCTATAACTGTGATGATGGTGGTTGCTTTTGTGGAGTGGACTTTAACACAACGCACACATGCGCACACACACGCACACGCACATAAACACATGCATGCATGCACACACAGTTGAAGAATCCCAACAAGTAAGAAAGAGGGAATATGTATAAAGGCTGTGTGAAGTCAGTCAAAGCAGGTTTGCTATACAAACATTCATGAAAGATAATCAAAATCCCAATGGCACTGAAACTGAAAACAATCAGTATTTAGCTTGAGAGTTTGTTATTTACTCCTCTGTCCCTTCCCCTCTATTGTCTGTTTATATGATTATAGGATTAGGAAGCTTGAAAACAATGAAAAAAGCAGATTTGTTCACAAGTAGAAGTAGTAGTAACACTTGCCAATATTGTGTTGAAACATTAATTAAAAGCCAATGATAACTTCTTCTTTTTTTTCCCTTGTGCAATATTTCACAAATTTGCAGCACCTAAAATGTTTCACTACATAGGTAGACAAATCTTTTTTTTCTTCTTTAATTGCAACTGTGCAGAGGTTTTCCACTTCTGATTTGTTTTGATGATATGTTTTTCTCAGCTCATTTTATTCATAAGTGCTTTTAGAAATTGTTGGTACTGTAAACAGGTTTTGGAAAGGTAGTGTGGGAAAGAGGGGGTGTAATTTGTTAATGCAATGGGAATCTACATTCTCTCTCTGTTGATAGAATAATGTTGTATTATCAGCAAGCAAGAAATAATGTATACCGATGACTTTGAAGATACCGGTAAAATGTACAAAAATTGTTGATTGCGTTTTTATATGATTATATCCGTTGTTTAAATGTGTACACATCATCACATGTATCACTGAAAGATCTACTTCATTGATTGCCATTTCAGACTCTTCTTTCAACATTATCATGCTCTCTTACATACTTTGTGAAAACATTGTTTTTTTCTTTTATTGTATGAGAGTCATAATTGCATTTGGAAAAAGGATCGTGTACCTGTTTTTTTTTAAAATGTACTGACCCCTCCCCCTCTTACCCTCCACCTCCCTCCCCTCCCCAAAAATAAAGATTTTATTTCTAATGAAAAATTTATGGTATATCAGTTTGATTGAAATAGATCTGTTATGAGATATGTTCCTTTTTTTATTTATATATTTTCTTTTTCTTTCTTTTTTTTTTAATTTAAAAATTTTTTTTTAGAAATGGATGTGTGTACAGCTGATAGAGTACATGTATCAGTCCGGTTCAAACAGCCTGTAAGATCTGTCATAGCAAAAAGGAACTTAGTGTGACTGTTGTGACTTTTTCTTCCTTGTCTGTGTTCCTCCACCTGGCCTGTCCTCCCCACGGCTGTGTGTCACAGGACATGAGGGAACAAAAACAAAAAGAAAAAAGATGAAAGCTGTGGAAGAAAATTTCAGAGTACACATCTCATACTCACTTTGAAACCAACGTTTTTCACAGGGGGGGTGTTGTTTTCTACCTAGGATCCCACCCCCAGGGTTAGAGGTTATGGCGCACCTCTTGATCGTATGATGAACGTCATAGGACACACGGGGTATTACAGTGAGTGCAAACAGCGTCACCTGTTGCCCTGTCTTGTCCTGACAGGAACATTGCCCAGTTGGTCCGGGGCTTGGAATATCGTAGCTAACCCTCCTTTCTAAGGGCTGTCCCATTATCAGCCACATGGGGGCCCACTGGGTTTGGGATGGTCGCCCCACTACTGATTAGGGAGTAGCCTATCCCTGGATTTCAGGCACGTATCTTGTGTCATAATTTTTATATGTTGAAACTAATGCATGACAAACAAGAAGATGAAGAAACTGTTGTCTTATGTGGGGTTTTTTTTGCCTACATCATTCAGTGTTGCAACCTTGTAAGCTTATGCTGCCTACTTTTCTTTGCATGGCTGATTCAACTACAACAGTCTTTGACCTTAGCAGACGTGCCTGCTGTCCTTGTTTGTCGGTATTTGTTTGGGAAAACCCAACAAAAATGTCACCACGTTATGAAAAAAAAAAAAAAGTATGCGGCCATTTCAGTTGATTTCTTCAGACGATTGCAGTGGCAGCTTTGACGCACCTGCGCCAGCATTCTGTCGGAACTGGAAAGGCCACAAAATGAAATGGCATAGCAGCTGTGGAGGAACAGGAACTTGTGTGAGAATGACACTGAAAATGCAAACAGCGATGGAGAGGATGCGTGAGAACACTAACAAAGGCAAAATCAGTGCAAGTGTCATCTACAGCTGTGCAACAAGCTCACAGCATTTTGTTTTGTTCTGGTTTTTCTGTTGTTGTTTTTTTCTAGTCTGCATGCTGTTCTTTGACAGTGAGCAAATTTTACATTGTGTTACTGATAATTTTAGCTTGCTCCAGATTTTCGTAGTACTGGTAGTCATAGTCTGGGATTGGCATGTCTGCCATAAGCACTCACCAAGCATATGATCTGCACCCAGATAAGCAAACACAATTTTATCTTTTCACATATTTTACAACTACAGTAGTAAGATCATACACACTCATCTTTCCTTTAAAGCAGTGTGATCATAGGTGCACATGCTTTAACTACAGGCGCATTTTTATATTTGACAACTACAGCATTATGATCATCAGCACACAATAGAGCGTCAAGTCACACTGTCATATTCTCTTGTAGACCAGTTGTTGTACCAAATTCTGTACCTCAGTCTGAATTGCTGCTGGTATGCCTGCATGTGTTATTGTCATAAAACTGAAAACTGAGTGTTTGAAGTAACTTCCATTTTGTTTGTTTTGAGCTTCTCTGTCTTTGCTTCTGCTGTATGAAGAAATGTTTTTTTGTGTTGCTTTGCCATATTGAGGGAATTGTTTGGTTTTGTTCATAGTTTATGTGCGTTCCTATCTTGGGAAAGAAAAAAAAAAGAGGAAAAAAGAAATGTATTGCACAGCACAGGAGAGAAAATAGAGAAGAAAAACCGAAAAATGTGTTGCTTCCTGCTCTTAAATAATGTATCTTTGAGAATTAATTCCAGTTTTAATGTGGTGTTTGGGGGTAAGAGATGTTGAAAAGAAGCGAGTGTAATTTGTTCTGTTTGTTCTGATGGGTTCAGTTTGAGCACAGAGAGATGGTAAAAAGAAGCGAGTGTAACTGATGTGGTTTTTTTTTCAGTTTGTTCTGGTGTGGTCAGTTTGAGCACAGAGAGGTGGTAAAACAAAGCAAGTGTAACCAATTTCTTCTGTTTGTTCAGGTGCAGTGACCCAACAAACTGGTGGTTTGGGGTTGGTTTTGTTTTTGTTTTTTTGTTTTTCGTAGGGAGAGGGCTATGGGGATGGGAATTTCTTTGTCCTTTTTTTTTTCTTTTGTTTCTTTTATTTAATTTTTTTTTAATTTAGAAAGTCAGCTGTAGTAATTCCTCAAGATCACAGCCTACAAAGATGAATAATCTGAGATGTCTACTTTCAACAGAGGAATTCAAAGAAACAGAAGAAGAAAGGTTGACATACTTGTAAAGTCACTGATAAAACGATATGTAGGAGAAGGAATATTTCAGTTAACAGAGCTATTCGTAGCTGGTAGATAGACACACAGAGGAAGCAAAATAAAGTGCTGATAAAGCCTTTATTTCTCTCTTTCAGAAAAGAATCTTAGTTGTTTTTTGTGTTGTTTTTTTTTGGGGGGGGTTTAAGCAAGAACAAGACTATCCGTTGATTGTTGAATGTAAAATACAAATTGCCATATTTCAATTTTTATTTTCCTTTTAATGTTTTTGTTCTGCATGTCCTTGCGATGTTACAGTACTGTAGGTTGTAAATGGTAATGTTTTGCAAGGTGTAAACAAGTCACCTTTGTGTGATTAGATTTTTTTTCTTTCAAACATTGAAGAAAGGAAAATGTATTAAAAAAAAAACAAGAAAAAAAACAAAAAAACATGGTTTTGGGATGAGTAGGTTGGTTTAAAACTTCAGCAAATAAAACCAAGATTTTCCATTGAATGAAGGAGACAGTTTTTTTGGGGGGGGGGTTGTTGTTTTTTTTGGAGGGGGGGGGGGGGGGGGGCAGGGTTTATCTCTGTGTGACATAGAGGAAAGACAGGTCCTCTGTGGTCAGCACAGGTTTTTCTTTTCTTTTTTCTTTGTGTGTGTGTGTGTGTGTGCACAGTGTACAGGTGTGAGCCAAGGCAGTATGACATAATTTTATGATGATTGGTGCATCTGGAGTCTTTCATTGGTCGCAGAGGAGTTCATTTGGAAAGGTTTTGGGCATCCATCAACTGCTTTCTGCCATTTTAACTGAGGGGGAAAAAAGAGTTATGTATATAAAGTTTTCAAATTTTAAAGGAAAATGAAAAAAATATTTTCCTTAAAGAGATTTCACAAATGCTTTTTTTTTTTGTTTTATTTTCCCCTTGCATGTATTCCATTTCTGTTGTATACTGTGTGTGTGTGCATTTTTTGCTATATTGTTTTTAGTGGTGTTTGTTTTTTACTTTTTCTTCTGTCTCACCAGGATCATGAATGTGAAGCCCTTTACTCTGTTTATGGGTTGATGTTGAAGGATGTCATATGTCTGCATTTATTAAAAAAAAAAAAAAAAAGTCACAAGGAAGGGACTTCACTTGAGAGAGATGATGGGTAAAACACAATAATGCCTTACCATTTTTTCTTTTTCTTTTTTCAGTTTTTCAGTTTCCAGAATGTAAGTGAGCCTATATACTGTAAGAGATACTGTTTATGTACTTTTGTTTCTTGATTGTCCAAATTTGGAGTGGGAGGGGGGGGGGGTCTTTTGTTTTATTCATTTTACTTTAATGTGGCTGAACTTGGATGTAAATACTGTTTAGTTACTTTTGTTTCTAGAGTTGTTGTATGTTTGGGGTTTTTTAAGCTCTTGTCCATGTTTTTCTGTCCTGGTTCTTTCAAGTGTTAAATCCGATCATTCATTCTCCGCTTGAACGCAGGAGCGGTTCTGTTCTGTTCTGTGGCTGTTGTCCAGGGATAGTCTTTGGATAGGTTTGCTGTCCCTGTTGTATTTCTGTAGCACAGCTTTTAAATTCTTTTGTTCGCATCTTCTTTCTGGAAAACGTTTGGAGATGTATTTTTTGTTGGCTGCGAATTGGGCCGGCTTCTGCCGCATTGTATTTTAGGGTGCCTGGATGCTGCATGCTAGTGCCAGAACGGTGACTGGTGTTAAGTCTCTCTCTCTCTCTCTCTCTCTCTCTCTCTCTCTCTCACCCCTCATTCTGACTCTTGGCAGGAAAAAATAAAATAAAAAGAAAGAAACAGGGAAAGGGAAACAGAAGAAAACAGAAAAACAAAGAAAAAACCTGAACAAGGAATGTAAGAAAGGAAACAAACGAGCAAAGAGGTAGACTTGACATAAGCACATCTAGTCTCAAACAGCTGTGACCTGTTTTCATTCTGAGGCCCTAGGGGGCCTCTGTTGTTTTTCCATACTGGACAGCTGTTGTCAGCCTGTTTCCCACTGAAAGAGGTCTGCAGAGAGATGAGTGACCAGGTGATAACATTCCCCTATGTGATGCCCGGGGGTGTGGGGGGTGTCTTTCCATATAAATAGCATCCCTTCCCTCCTGGAAATTCTGTGCTAGAAATTTCCTCATTTCTATCACTCTCTTTGTTTCTGCTTTTTTTTCTTTCTTTTTTTCTTCACTGATATCTCCTTTTTCTGCCTTCCCAGTCTGTTCCCCTTTTTGTTTTTCAAGCAAGCCTTGACACTTTTTTTTTTCTCTCTTTTCCACAGTCTGTGATGTACTGTCTGTGCTGTTTTTGCCCTGGCAATTAGGAAGTGAGATCGTAAACTCTGGAATGGGCACTAGCTGTCCATTCTGCAGTGTTATACCCATGTGTCATGAACTGTATTTTGTAGGTTTATCTTGTAGGGGTTTTTGTGTGTGTGTGCATGTGAGTTTTGTGTTGATGCGGTTGAGCATTTGTATGGTTTGACAATATGGCCCTTTGTGGTCGGCTGGACTAAGAGCAACAATTAACAGGTGATAATTACTCCTCCCAAACCCCTGCCCCTCACAATGAATCTCGTCCAGTCTTTTTGAAAATGCAGGTTCCTGTGTGTCGCACCTTGCAATGTTGTCTGAGGTGCTTTAACCTGTCTGAATTTTGTTGGCAAGCTGAAGCTACTAGAGGGCCCCTTGGTCTGTGTCTATCCAGGAGTGAATGAGGTTTTGGTTAATGTGTGTCTGTGTTACAGAGAGAGACGTCTTTTTGTGCTTGAACTTGGTATCAGTCAATCAGCCAATCTCTCTCTCTCTCTCTCTCTCTCTGGGCGATTTTTTTTTCTCAGTCTCTCCCCCTCCCACTCTCACTCCCGCATAAAGAACTCTCTCCATTGAACTCTCTCCATAACACAAGTAATTTCCTCTTTTCTAATGCTTCTCTCTCTCTCTCTCTCTCTCTCTCTCTCTCTCTCTTTCTTACCCTTGATTTTCTGCCCCCACCGCCCACTCCCCATTCCCCCTTCCCCATCTCATATCTGCCTTTTTGCCTTCCCATCTCTCATTTTTTGTTGTTGTTGGTAAATGCCTGGATTTGAGAAATATGGAACATTACTTTGCTCTGCTTCATTTTGTATTTGTTTTCAAGAGGTCATTTTTTGGTGCCATTATTGTTGTTTCCGACCTTATTTTCATTTACAGTGGAATGGAACAGGTGTCTTCTTGGTTTGTGGGGAGTAGGGGGGGATTGTTGATGTTGATCCGTAGTGAATGTTCCCAGGGAAAATTTGTTTTTTGTTTGTTTGGGTTTTTTTGGAATGTATTTACAATGCGCTTATCATTGTTAA
This sequence comes from Babylonia areolata, assembly GCF_041734735.1. Taxonomy (NCBI): domain Eukaryota; kingdom Metazoa; phylum Mollusca; class Gastropoda; order Neogastropoda; family Buccinidae; genus Babylonia; species Babylonia areolata. The sequence goes on along the minus strand of NC_134896.1, from coordinate 35,374,379 downwards.
GGATTTTGTTTGTTGCAGGGTTTTTGGATGTGTTTGATACAATGCTGATGGGGATTTTGTGGTCAACTGGCTCTAAAATAGAGCAGGGTTAACCCCTTGACTGCTGAACCTCAGTGAAATGAGGTCAGTGTGGTGCGAGTTTGAAAGGCAGTTGCTACTGTTTTAGTACCCATCAAGGGTGTAATTGGTCTTGTCGAACAAAAGTAACACAGTTCCGATAGGAGGAAGTCCAAATACAGAGCGGTGACTGACATCCTGACCCTGTCAGCCGTGTGTTGTCTGAGTGAGGTGACGGCCAGCCATTCACTGCATGAAGAGCGTTCTCCGCACAGTAGCATCCAATGGGTTAGATGACAGTCTGTGAAAGAAAAAAGTTTTTTTGTTTTTTTTTAACTGTGCAAAGCCAAATTTGTTACAATAGTTGTTTTCATATCAGCAAATTAACAGTTCATTTACCGGAACCCCAAACTGTAGGAAATCAGAAATTAAAGAATGATGCCAGGAGAGTGGATTAATAAACAATAAAGAGTGGCAACTCTCTCTCTGTGTACAGGGTACACATCTTCAAGTCAGTGCTGCTTGTGCTACCAATTCAGCTAGCACACAGGTAAATAAAAGGTACATTGGGACAAACCCAGACACTTCCTCAGAAAAGAAAGTGCCGGGCTTGTACCAATCATTTGACATATGCACACAGCAGCAATGACAGAAGAAATGTGTAAACACAAATTAGCTTTTTATTCAAGATTGGCATAGCCTTTTAATCCTGAATCTGCTATACAGAATATACAGACAATACAGAACAACACATGGTTGCCTCGTTGGGTATGTGACAATTATAGGAAATCAGATGGTATGTGTGTGTGTGTGTGTGTTTGTATTACACATTCATGTGGCTAAGAATTCAAGTATGTACTATTTTGCAAAGTGTTCAATATTTATTTATAATTTGTATGCAGATGTTATCAGGATAAAGACTGTAAACTGCCAAATCATTCTTGATTTTGATATTGCTGGTGCAGACATTTTTCACACTTCATCTCTTGCATGTTAATGGTTTTATTTTTGTTTGGCTTTCTGTTTTGTTCAGTTGCATAATTATTAAAAGATATCAGGGATATGGGGAATGATTCTGCCATGCCAAATAATGGAATACTTAATTCTCTTCTTATTACAACAGCACGCATTTTGTTCACATTTTACTTGCACTCGTGTTTCAGGGGTGAAGCTGTGCAAGAAACTGATGGCAATGTAACTAGCTAAGGTCAGATAAAAAGACTGAGGTGATAAGACTATGACAATGACTTCAAATGGTTTATCATAGTCTGTTCTGGTTTTTGTTGTTGTTGTTGTTGTTTTCCTTGATCATACTAAATCACAGATTGTACATATTTTTATATTATTCTTCTGTACTTGTGCACTGTCCTTTGCTTATTAGGCCTGATGGGGGGTGGGGGCGAGTGGGGGTGTTGTTTTTTTTTGTTTTTGTTTTTCTGGGGGGTGGGTTAGGTGGAGTGTTCTTAGCTGCCCCATTATCTGACACCTGATAAATGTTAGAAAAAGCAAGGGTGGATGGATTTATGCCAATAAAAAGTGGAGAAAGACAAGAAGGGATACATAAATGTTAATGAAAAGTTGAGAAATACAAGGATTGGTTGATACAAGTAAATGTTGATTAGGAGTGGAGAAAAACTGGGGGGTGGGGGGGGGGATAGCCAATTTTGTGGCAGTGGAATGGTTTGGTGAACCATTGATCCGCTTTAGTATAGGTAAACTACTTTTTTCTTCTTTTTTTTAAGTGGGCAAGGTTTGTCGTTATTTTGTTAGCTTCCCCCCACTTCCTACACTCCCACTGGGACTTTTGTTGTTTTAGTTTAGAATTTATTACATGCAGCAGATGGTAGAAGATGAGTTGTTTTTTTATAATTTGTTTGTTTTGTTTTTGTGTTACAGGGTGTTGGGGGTGGGGGTTCTCCCATGTTTCCTTCTCACTTTTACTTCCAAACTACTTCAGCTGTTTCTTGAACCTGTTTCTCTGTAGTTGAGACGTTCAAGTGACCTTCCCCCCCTCACACTGTGTGTGTTTCTTTGTTGTTTTCCGTAGACTGAAAGATAGGAGAACCAGTTCCATCTCCTACCCCCCCCCCCCCCACTCCCCACCACACACACACACACACACACACACACACACACACACACACACACCTCCACCCCCTTTCACAGAAAACCCTCTCTCCCCCCATGTACATTGTTTCCAGAGAATGCGGCGTACCTAGAAATTAATTTTGTATTCAGTTTTGATGTTGAAACATTCTGATCTTGTTGCTCTGTCATCAATCTAGTGCCACCACTTTGTACGTACAATGTCACTTCCTTGCTGGATCATGTCTGTGCAAACAAGCCTCATGCTGTTGTTGTTGTTGTTGTTTTTGTTTTGTTTTTTTTTCTTGGATAAAGAGATAATTATCATCATCATTGTTGTCATGACTTTTCTTGCGGTGAATTGGTGGTGAGTGGGAGTTGTGTTTTGGTATTTTTCACTCTGTCTGTCTCTCTCTCTCTGTCTCTGTCTGTCTGTCTGTCTGTCTCTCTCTCTCTCTCTCTCTCTCTCTCTCTCACACACACACACACACACACACACACACCAGGTTTCTGTCTCTTGTCTGTGTGTGTGTGTGTGTGTGTTTTAAATCATAGGATATTTTCTTTGTGAAGGCTTACTCAGAAACTTGCAAGCGTGTGCACACACGCACACGCACGCACACACACACACACCCGCACGCACACACACACACACACACACACGCATGCATGCACTTTCCCATCTCTCATCCATGATCACTTTCAGTGAGGAAACATAAACTTAAGAACTACCTCGCAATGATGCAAGCTAGAGTGCACATCAACATACCCACACATGAATGCAAAGAGAAGAGTCGGAAACCATCTCTTTCGGTTGTAATGACCCCTCTGCCTTTTGCACTTGTTCAAAGTAATAGAGCATGAGAGAACCAAAGAGCATGAGAGAGCCAACAACTAAATGATCTGAGGCTTCAGACTACACACTACTGCCGTCAGGGTAAAATTCGAATCAAAATCCTTTGTTACCAGAAACAAATAAGTGCCCGAAAACCGTTGGAGTCTTATCTTTTTAGGTCATGATCCCTGCCCAACCCGAAGATCTTGTTTTGTTTTCCCGTTTAATGTCATGAGAATCGAAATCCTAACTGACTGACAAGAACAATAATATGACACAGATTTATGACTTTCGAAAGGTCAAGACTAAAGGGAACATGTTTGAGGGGATGTTGGCTGTAGTGGTGTTTCACGACCTATTGGCGATCTGCCCTTAAAGTAAATTGTTTGTGCCTGTGGTGTTTTCCGTGAAGGGTGATGTGGTCGAGGCGTTGGTCCTGTTGTCCTGTTGGTGTGTAGTCCTGGCTGGCGGTCCGAGGGTGGGGTCCTCGCTGCGCACTGGCCGTTGGCGTGTCGGGGAAGTCCGGGTTTCCGGCCCGAGGGGGGTCCTCGCTTTGTCCTGGCCGTTGTCGGGTGGGGGAGCCCTGGCTGGCAGTCTGAGGGTGGTCCTCGCTGTGTCCTGGTCGTTGGCATGATGGAAGTCCGGGTTTGCGGTCCGATGGTGGTCCTCGCTGCATCCTCACTGTTGTCGGGTGGGGGAAGTCCTGGCTGGCGGACCAAGGGTGGTCCTTGCTGTATCCTCACTGTCCAGAATTTGTGTTTGTTTCCTTTTAATTGTGAAAAAGAAACACGAGGTCATGTCGTCTTCGAAAACAACCTACCTTCTAGTCGGCCGAACTCCGTGGAAAGCGGTATTTAGATTTTTCGGATTTCGGAACACATCTCAACGAAATAAACCGTTAATGATTCGGAAATACAGCTTAATTCGGGAGACTTACAACCTGTTATTGGTATGACTGTGAAGAAATACAGCTTAATTCGGGAGACCTACAACCTGTTATTGGTATGACTGCGAAGATTTTTTTTCATACTATGTTTAACTCTCTCCATACGAACGACGAAAGAGACGACGTTAACAGCGTTTCACCCCAATTACCATCATCAAAATATTGCAAGCGGAAGGCTCTTATACCGAAGACGTGAATGTTGACAAAGAATACCACAATTCTGACGACGGAAGCTAAAGGTTGGGTCATTCAAACACCCACTGGACATCCGAGGGGTCTGTGTAGAGGAGAAGAGAGGACTGGCCGTACTGAGTGAGTTAAGCCAGTTTTGGTATTGGCAGACCAAGTATTTCCAGAGAAAATGGCAATGTTAGAGTTTACCACTCACACACACACACACACACACACACACACACAGACAACCGAACACAAGTGAGCCAAAAATGACGTAGGCACGGCCACGCCTGTGGTCACTGCATGTATTCATTGACCTGTACATTAAGTCAATTTCAAGTTTACAACTGCGCGCATTTTGTTCATATTTTACTTGCCACAAAGTTTCTCCATACCACGTAAGACAATCGTAATACAGTGTCAGTCGACATGGTCGAGGTTCAGTTTCCTTTATCATGAACTTACGCAAATGTGTACGTTGGTGACCTAACACTTCCCTGTACTTATCTGTCGACTAAACTTCAGAGTACAGTTGGGCAATATCTACAAAGCACATTATCACTCACTCGTCATTACCAACACACACACACACACACACACACACACACACACACACACACACACACACACACACACATACATATACCTATATATATATGCGTGTGTGTGTGTGTGTGTGTATTAATGTATCAGTAATGTATAATCACATTGCTTTATTTGATTGCGTAACAGACATGCGTCAGTACGTGAGATAATCAAAACAAATACACTACATACATATATACATACTTACGTACGTATTTTATCAATAGTTCATACGTACATCCATACATACTGCTCAAACGTACATTCATACATACCGTGATACATACATACATACATACATATCATGATATTCAACGCGTAACGTTAACATTTTGCCTACAGTCTAATTACAATCAGTCAACGACGTTGCTGACTCGTTAACATTATTAGTGATTTTTCTAATGTTGACATCAGGGGAAAGTCGTTTCGTCTCAGCAATGTTAACTAGGCAATGTTTACACACAAAAGGAAGTGAAGTTTCATACGATCGGCTGTCACATCAGGCAATAGTTTCAGTTCCCGGATGCGGATGAACATGTATGGTCGTTTGTGTTTCTTCTAATTATTGTTTCTTGTTCTTATTGTGTAGGTGTTTCTGCTTGTGTTGTGGTCATATACTGTCCATGATACCCGTTCACTGAATGTGACTTTCCTTTTATATAAAACAAAAGAAACTGAGGGCCATAGACGTTTTTCAGTAAACACATCTGAAACGAGACGTTAATAAAACGTCTCCAGTTGGCTCTCTCTCTCTCGCGCGCGCGATATACACATACACACATATATTTATACATACATATATAATTCTATATATGTATATGTGTCTGATGTATATATATACGTCTCTTTCGATCGTTTTATAAACGTCATTTCCCGACATGATCAAAACCATATATATTCTTATATCGTGTCTCTTGGAGACGTTTTTATAAAGGCTTGTAATTGTATACTATGTGATGTGTTCCCTGTCTTTTAGTTTGGCACATCCAACTTGATTCTGTGCAACAGTGTCAATTGCTTCTGAGTCTACAAAGGAAGCACTGAGGAGAAGGGTGGGTATATAGATAGGTCAGTAGAGGAGCAGAGGTTCTCAGGGAGCCGGACCCCCCACACCCCTTCCCCCCTTCCCACCACGCCCATTCTACTACAGGCAAGCAGGACTTCCCCCTTGAAACACCACAAAAGCAACCTTGTTCAGACAGCCAGGACTTCCCCCTTGAAACACCAGAAGAACAGCCAGGACTTCACCCTTCCTCAGACAGCCAAAACTACCTATCGGAACACAAGAAAAACAGCGGCCAGGACTTCATCCCTCCTCAGACAGCAAAAAAACAAAAAAAAACAAAAAAAACAGCGGCCAGGACTTCACCCCTCCTCAGACAGCCAAAACTACCTATCGGAACTCATGAAAAACAGCGGCCAGGACTTCACCCCTCCTCAGACAGCCAAAACTACTTATTGGAACACAAGAAGAACATCCCTCTTCAGACGGCCAGAACATCCTCTTTGAATTCCTGAAGAATAGCTAAGACTTGCCCCTCCTCGGAAAGCCAGGACTACCCCCTTGGAATGCCAGAAGAACGGCCAGGACTTCATCCCTCTTCAGACAGCCAGAACATCCTCTTGGAATTCCTGAAGAATAGCAAGGACTTCCCCCTCCTCGGAAAGCCAGGACTACCTCCTTGGAACACCAGAAGAACAGCCAGGACTTCCCCTTGGAACATTAGAAGAACAGCCGGGACTTCACCCCTCTTGAGACAGACAGGACTCCCCCTTGGAACACCAGACAGATCTCACGATCACACAGACATCCCGGGCAGGACATCATATCTCTTTCTCTCTGTGCCTGTCTTCCACCCGTTTTACTGTCTCCTCTCCTTTCCTAGTTGCTTAGTACCAGTCCAACAACATTGCTCTTATTTAGTTTGATGTATACAGTGTGCTGGTGGTTTAGTGTGTGTGCCTTTTTTTTTTCCCCTGTATGTTTTAGTACTGGCCATCATGCTTATGCCTTGATTTAGCATTGTCAGCGTAGTGTAGACCCTGTTCAGGGCAAGCTCTGCCAGTGTACGTAACTCAAAAAGCGTCAACAGTGCTTTATATATATATATATATATATATATATATATATATATATATATATAGAGAGAGAGAGAGAGAGAGAGAGAGAGAGAGAGATGTAATGCTCGGAAATCAGAAAACAAATGTGTCTTGTCTTGCCTTATCTCTCTCTCTCTCTATCTATCTATCTACACACACACACACACACACACACACACACACCACACACACCGTGGCACACACAGACACACACACACACACACACACACACACACACACACACACGTCTAATAATTATAGAGGGTGGAGATTTTTCCAAACTCCCAGGTGACATATGTGCAGACCTGCTTGTGCCTGAACCCCCGTCGAGTGTACACGCAAGCTGAAGATCAAATACGCACGATATAGATCCTGTAATCCATGTCAGTGTTTAGTGGGTTATCAGCCGAGTCAGTGGAATAAAGAACATAATTATACCCAGCATTCACCACCCCCCTCCCCCCACGCCTCTCCCCCACCCCCGACCCCCCGAACACTAAGTATGGCTGCCTACATGGCCGGGGTAAAAACGGTCATACACGTAAAAGCCCACTCGTGTACATAAGAGTGGACGTTGGACCACATCACACCCACATGGATAAGACCACAGCCACGAACAACTTGACTTTATGGGCTTTCTGCCGACAGGGCGTTAAACTCAGCTCTACAGCTGGAGCCCACGAACGACGAAGATCCGAAAAGCGAGCACAGCGACAACTTACCCACTCGAAGTTCGACCCAGTCGAACCGAGTCGAACCCGTGGACACTGTCTCGCTTCCTGGTCAGGTGCTATACATGTCACAATATGCACTGTGGCGTGTGAAAAGAGGGACAGAGACAAACATAAAGACACACACACACACACACACACACACACACACACACACACTATATATATATATATATAATATATATATATATATATATATATATATCACTTGAAGTGGAAAGACGTTAAATTGAAGACTACTAACACACACACACAGACAGACACAGACAGACAGACAGACAGACACACACACACACACACACACACACACACACACACTCACACTCACACCGTCACTAAATGGAGGCACACACATAAACTCACAGACACTGATACGCGTACACACTCACACACACACACACACACACACACACACACACACACACACAGATTAAAAAAAAAAAAAAAAAGACGAAAGAATGATCGGTTTATCTGCGGGGACAAAATTTCACGCCATTACAGACGCCATGCGGAACACATTCCTTCCCCACTTTCTCATTATTGGCCAATCAAAAATCGCGATATAAATATATCGCAACGACTTGTTTTTAATCTCTTTCGACACTGGCTAGAAGTTCACTCAGCCTCACCTGACTTTGAGAAGAGAGAGTGAAACTAAAAGGTGTTGCCGTCAGCTGTTCGAGGGAGTTGTACCAAGATTATTCTGCCAGAATGCCTGAATCTCAGGAAGTACAGAACAAATCGTTCAAGCAGCGCAAAAGTTTTGGTAAGTTGCTTGTATTAGAACATTGAACGAGCAGCGGAATGACGTGTCCGGAGTCACGATGTCCCGAGAATCGGAGAAACGACCAGATCAGGAAATAGCACTGTTACCGATTTTAGAAAGTTGGAAATTTGATATCGGTCAGTCATTGGGGTTAGGCTTGTCACGGACGCACGATGTGAGAAAAATATATACTGAAATATGAAAAACAACAACCACAACCAAACATTTCAAACATTCCCCTTAGAACTGCGACACAGATTTAGTAATTTAGCCTGCAGTCTGAATGATAGAAAACGAAAGGGATGTGCTCTTGTCTGACATGGGCGATCGTCACACGAAGAAATTAAAGCTTTTAAATATATAGCTAGTTGTAGTAATGTAAAATTATTTAGGACGTTTTTAGAGCTAAAAAAAAAAGTCTTTGTCCATCCCTGTCACAATGTCTTTGTCCGTTTCTGCCACAGTGTCTGTCTCAGTCATTGTGAATCTGGGCATAGACACTAAATATCTCTGTGGGATTCTAATGTCTGTTATCTGGGGAACATATTAATTTTTTTTTTTAATCATGACCAAACACTTGCATCAATTTTTTAAGCAGAGTACAAGATTGTATGTGAAGGTGTGTGCATGGCTTTTTCTGTTGTGTCTTTATGATAAATGCATGATAGTGTCTTCAAATGTTTTGGATTAACTGCATTACAGACTTGGTACTGGTACTGTAATATATTGGTATGCAAAATATCCTGCTAGGCTAATCAGCTGGTACAAGATCAATTATTGATGAAACCACAGCCAGTATGAGGTGTAATAAAGTTTAATTCTTAATTTAAACTATTAATATTAGCTTGATTAAGGACATTGGGATCAGGGTTACCTTTTTGGTAAACCAGTTGTTGGAGTATCTACTTTTGAGGCAGAGCTCGATATTCTTTCGATATGCAATATCACATCTGCTAGGCAGATGCCTGACCAGCATGCAGCATAACCAAACATGCTAGTCAGGCCTTGAGTGCATATATTTGTGTACCTATCACGGTGGATTTCTTCTACTTTGCCAGAAGACAACACTTTTGATGCCAGGGGTTCTTTTTCAGTGCGCCACCAAGTGCATGCTGCATATGGGACCTCGGTTTATCATTTCATCTGAATGACAAGATGCTCAGTTTGATTTTCCAATCAAACTTGGAAAGAAAGGGCAAGACTCGGATACAAACCCCGACCCTCAGAAACACTGTATTGGCAGAAAAGCATCTTGACCATTCTGCCATCTTCCTCCTTGATTGGCAGATTGAAACAACTGTATACAATCATATGTATACAATCTTTCTGTGAACATATGTATACAATCTTTCTCTTGAGTAGCCCGACCATAGATCTGTGAGATGTTAACATTATCCTCAGGTCAATGGCCCCTGTTACATTTTTCCCTTGTAAAGCCTGGCTTACTGGTCTGGCAAGTTTGATGACTGCTGAGTGCTGTTTAAGGATCACACTGGGCCAGTTTCAGTAACAGGTCTCTCTCTGACTGGACAACTTTCAGTTGTAAAAAGTCTTATGTCATGATTCATGATACAACAGAAATTGTACCAGTGTACTGCTAACTGTAAGTACCTAGTAGTGATCTTGTACCAGTTCATAACTTGGAACAATTTTAATAATATTGCTTTTTGTCAATTCAGAAATATGATCTCTCTCTGTGTCTCTATTATATATATATATATATATATATATATATATATATATATATTATGTATATATTGTATGAATGAAATGTTGATTCAAGGATGAAGTTTAAAGAGAATTCATAAAAGAATAGTACACACAGCCCAAAACACACACAAACACACAACCTGATACACACACACACACACACACACACACACACACACGCACACACACTCACACGCACGCACATACACACACACGGGGCATTTCTTGGCTAACTGTAAAATGGGATACTTGTACTGTTGAAGCTTCTGCTGTTCTGACTTTTATTGTCTGTCTTGTGTACCACATCATTCACTGAATACACACACACACACATATATATATATATATAATTTTATATCAGTTAGTCCATGGGTTCAAGTTCTTCAACAGCTGTGTTTTTTTTTGGTTGTTTTTGTTTTTTTTACATGATTTTAACAGTAGGGAAAGGGTTAAAAGTATATGGTGAGGAATATGGGGGTGGTATGCTAGACGTCAAGCGTTATCTTTGACGTCAGTTTTAACGTTATCACCATCTGTAAACGATATCACCTTGGCATTGTCAGCATTGTTGATTTGTATCTTTTGTGTGATGGTATTCACTAGGTCAGGTTGAAGAGCCCTTAAGTGTTTGGGTGGTTTTAACTGATTGATCAGTGGCAGTTTATCCTAAGAAAGTCTTAATAAGTTTATTCATTAATGTTATATTGTTTTGTATCGGTAATTTTTGCAGTATGTTTTTTTGTGTGTTTTCACACATTTAATGATATACATGTATACATGATGCTTATACTTGAATATATTATGTGCACGCACCCATCTACACACACACACACACACACACACACAGTATACATGTTTGTCTTTGTTTCTGAATTGCATTTATTCACTCATTCATTCACTCGCAGATCTGCAGAGTTTGCGTACACAAAACATGAACCACAGTATTTCTGAATACCAACTTTGACCAATACAAATGATATATTAAAAAAAAAAAAAAGATGTTATTAGGAGATAATGTATTGATTAAAACATGAATGTGTCCTTAGGAGCTTCTTTCATAGAAGTGATCAAAAGAGACTTGTTGGGTGGAAATTAGATATTTATCTATTCCTATATATAGTATATGTACATAATACTTGTACGTAATATAATATGTCACTCTTTCTTCTCTCCCTTCGCCTCCTCCCACCTTCCTGCACCCCACAGGTCTCTCTCTTCCTCCTCCTGCCTCTCTTGCCCCCTGTCTAATCTCTCTCTTCTTTCTTGTTTTCTCTCTCTGGTGAGCAGTGGATACATTTGTACATGTAATACATGATGTATGCTAAGCCCTTTATCAGACTGTGCCTGTATTATCTTTACTTTTCATTTTGTCTTTGGTGTTGTTGTTGAAGATTGTGTGTTTTTTTTTTTTTTTTTTTTTTTTTAATGAATTTTAAAATTTTGTTTATTTTTTGTATACAGTTCAGTTGCATTTCCCCCATAAAAAAAGATTCAATATATGTATATAATTTTTTTTTTTTTTTTTAATGAATATATACTAACATGCAGTGATTTGATTATAATGTTAGCATGAAAACGGGAATGTTACTGTATTTTCCACTAGTTACTGTGTATAATAATGCAGTACGCCAGTCATTTTTCTTTCTGTTGCCCCCCCCCCCCCCCCCCCCCCCCCCCCTACAGCTGTCAGGAGAGAAGAGGTGGAAGGCATCCGGAAAAAGTTCCCCACAAAAATTCCTGTAAGTATTATTTTTAATTGGCACTTTTTAATGATAAATGATATATAAATTTATATTGTGCACGTAATGTGTGTGAAAAGGTTATGAAAAAGTGTATGCATACATCATCACGTGTGTGTGTGTGTGTGTGTGTGTGTGTGTGTTGGGTGTGGGTGTGTGTGTGGGTCTGTGGGTGTCAATTTTGGACTTGTATACTTGCTGAAATGACCTGAAGTTTGTTTTAATAGGGACAGTTTTAGATCTACTTGAGGGAGATGTAAATAGGAAGTTGTATATATAAGCATTCGATCCAGTATCATTAGAAATGATATAACTCAGTACATGTAATAGATTTGAAATCTATAGTTTTGTGCTGTGCCATTTGCTCATTAAATGTTTCTGTAGTATATTTTATCCTTGTGATACAGATAGTATTACTGTGGTACTGGGACCAGTCATCAGCAAATATAGTGATACTATTTAACAGACTAGAAATTAACTGGGAATATTGTATATCAGCAGTTGGAAACATGTAGTTTGGCTGTTGTGAACAAACATTATTAAACAATAATTGTAGTCTGCAGTTCATGATCTCTGAGTATAGCTAATAGTAATACATTACTGCTGACATTGTAATGAGTGTGCACCAGCACAACTATAAATGTCTCCATGCAGTGATGCAGTTAATTACAATGTGTGTAGATGGCCAGTTATTTATTATGCTGAGTGTGACACACACACACATGTGTGTGTGTGTCCTGAGACTTGCAGATAGGTATGCATACACACAAACACACACCATGATTTTTCATTATGCAAATTACAGTGTGTTCAGGCATGCACGCACGCACACGTACCTACGCACACACACTCACATACACACACACACACACACACACACACACATATCTATATATATATATATATATATGCACGCATATACTCACAAATACTGACACACATGTATATATAATTAATATATGCAAGTATTCATTTAATCTAACTTACACACATACAGAAAATGAACCACAGGGAAATGAAATAAAGTTGAATAATACATGTATGCATTTATATATTTTTTTCCTGGGGTTAAAATGATGAGGAAATTTTGAACTTAGAAGAAAAGCTTACATTGTTATTTTTATGTTATCAGCTGTCATGTGTTGTCTTTCCCTTGTGTGCAGTGTGCATGGATAGATCATAGAGTGTATGAAGGTAAATGCTGCATAATTCTAAAAAATGAATATTATAAAACAGAATTCTGGTTTTCGCCTCCTGTGGTGATTCTGGTGCTAAAAATCCCAAGTGTGGAACCAAGGATAATGTAAACGTCTAGAAAGATACTTTTCCCATCATTGTCATATCATCATAGTGTCTTTTATCACCATGGTAATAAACATCATACATGTGATGAAAATTTGTTCATAAATTGATTCTCTGGCTTTTTGGCTCACATGAGTGTGGTAGAGTGATTACTCATTTTACTGATTATAAATCCAGTCAGTAGTAAATGAAAACGATTGACTGACTATGACAGTGATGCGTGGGGCATGATGCATACAGAAATGATGTCATGAACGTTCGTGTGGTATGATTTAAATCCAGTAGGTAACAGTGATTGAGATCAGTGAGAAAGTGCTGTGTGTGACTGTGTTCTGTTGTGTTGATATCATGGTCGGTTCTGTTTTATCAGTATGAGTATTGTGTTGTGCTGTATTAGTCTTTGTCACACCAGATTTCTCTGTGTGAAATTTTGGGCTGCCCTGCCTGGAAATAGTGTGTCACTACAGTGCACACACCCATTTTCTTTCTGCTAATTAAAAAAAAAAAAAATCTGCCTGCAAATGTGTTTGTTTTCTTAGCAAGTGGATCTTTCTACAGAATTTTGCCAGGGATATAACCCTTTTGTTGCCGTGGGTTCATTAACGTGAGCTAAATGCGTGTTCTGCACATGGGACCTCGATATATCATCTCATCTGAACGACTCGTGTCCAGACCACCACTCAGAGTCTAGTGGAAGTGGAGGAAATACTGCTGTGTGTGGGATTTGATCCTATGCACTCAGCTTTTCTCACTTCATAGGCAGACACATTTCACTAGACCATCACTCCATATGATATATATATATATATATATTAACAGTGTGATTGTATCATATATTTTGAATATTTTTTCATATCGTCTTCATTACACATAGATTTTGTCATCAGTTTTTGTATGATAGTCAGTCATGTCCGACAAAGACCGTGAGAACAACAGAGGAGGTAACTGCTGTCCCAACAATCTAGGCTAGAATTTGGTTATAGTGGAGAGTGTCTTTCCCAAGTTACATCCCCAGTCTCTCGGCCAAGAGGGTTTTAGGACAGTTGGCACTGGGATGGTTCCCGGAGGCCAAGTAGCCCCCCAAGGCTGCAGCACAAAGACCAGTTTTTGTCTCTTAGTTTTGAGAGTCATAATCCTTCACAAAAGACTGAGCTGTAAATGACTTCCCATTACAATGGAGAAACCATTGATCAAGCATCATCAGTATGGTTCTTTTACATGTACTAAGTGCATGCTGCACACCTGATCTGGCGTTATCTCATCCAAATGACTAGTGTCCAGACCACCACTCAAGGTCTAGTGGAGGGGGAGAAAATACTGGTGACTGTGCTGGGATCCGAACCAGTGCGCTCAGATTCTCTTGTTTCCAAGGCGGACGCGTTACCTCTAGGCCATCACTCAACACATATGTATGTATGTATGTATATGAAAAACACATGGATGGATGTATGTTGTGTACAGGTGATTGTGGAGCGGTACTACAAGGAAAAAGTGCTGGCGGTGCTTGACAAGACCAAGTTCCTGGTGCCACAGGAGCTGACCATGTCTCAGTTCCTCACCATCATCAGGTACTGGTTTTTTCTTCTTCTTCTTTGTTCGTGGGCTGCAACTCCCACGTTCACTCGTATGTACACAAGTGGGCTTTTACGTGTATGACTGTTTTTACCCCGTCATGTAGGCAGCCATACTTTGTTTTCAGGGGTGTGTATGCTGGGTACATTCTTGTTCCATAACCCACCGAATGCTGACATGGATTACAGGATCTTTAACGTGCATGTTTGATCATCTGCTTGCGTGTATACACTCGAAGGGGTTTTAGGCACAAGCAGGTCTGCACGCACATATGTTGACCTGGGAGATTGGAAAAATCTCCACCCTTTATCCACCAGGCGCCGTTACGGAGATTCAGACCCATGACCTTCAGATTGAAAGTCCAGTGCTTTAACCAATAGGCTGGGGTACTATTCAAACAGGCCTTTGGGTGTGATGAAGCATAGCTGTAAATTGTGTGCATTCTTCGTCCTCCTGCCCACCCCACTTTGCCCTCTACTGAACTCATCATATAGTGACGTGTGTGTGTGTGTGTGTGTGTGTGTGTGTGTCTGTGGGTGTATGTTTGTGTGAGTATGGGCCTGTGTGAGCACGAGTGTGTGTGTGCGCATGTCTGCATGTGTAGGGTATTTTTGGTGTGTGTGTGTGTGTGTGTGTGTGTGTGTGTGTTCATACCAGCAACTTGTGGATAATCTTGGTGTATGGATTTGTGTATGGATACACATATAAGTGTTGTTTTTCATGCACAGAAGTATGTTATTATGCAGTATTCAGTATTGTGTATATGTTGTTTCATGTAAGGCACTCAGAGCCCATTACATGAGGGAGTTTGCGCTACTACTATTATTGTTATTATTATCATTATTATTGTTATTCCTATCTGTGCACAAGATGTGTCTCCTGCTATCCTCGTTTTCATATTAATATTTATTTTTCTCTTTTGGTACGGGGAAGTGTGCATATGTGTACGCTGGCAAAAAGTCTAGTCTGCAAATTTCTTTGGGCTTTGTTCGTGGGTTTGATCCAGTATGTAGGTCAAAATGGTAATTGAATAGAGAGATCGCTGAGTCCATCAGCAGTTCGGAGGTCAGTCACTGCTGAGACTTTGTCACTTTTGGGGTCAAATTGTCTCAGAAACTGGGTCATGCTAATTTACTCCAGTCCAACGTAAACAGCTGAGATGTAGGTGAGAGATAGATGTATGTGAGGTTTGAAGTGAACTGGAGGTGCTGACCTATTTTTATGTGATGCTTGAGAAGCAGTTTGTTACAGCTAAGATGAAATTTTGCTCAAGCAGTCGTTATTATTTTGAAAATTAAACAGTCTTTATACGTCAGTATACATGTATTTTATATTTACCCCCCCCCCCTTCCCCCCCGCCCCCTCCACAAAAGCAGCTGTGCAGAGAGATTCAATATCTTTAACACTTTTGTTTTGAAAGTTTGAAAACAGGAGCAAAAGTTTAATTTTGGTGTACGGTTGTAACTTTACTCTAAAATACAAAATGTACAGATCATACATCATTACTTCATGGATGTAAGGTAGAGTTAGCTGTATACTTTTTTTTTTTTTTTAAATGATGAAGAAGATGACGAAGAAGAAGAAGAGGGCAAAGAAAAATGTATAGAGCAGAATGCCTGATCATACAATGGGTGGGTGCACCAAGTCTTGAGGTCACCAGCTTCACTTACATTAAAGTGAGAATACTTGTGTGGTAGAGACTTGTACACTGTGTCCAGTAACCAGCTGATCTCTGTAGCAAGAGACTGGGTCAGTGGGTGATTTATACACATCAGGAAAAGCACAGATGCTTTTGACTGTCAGAGCATCCTGTTCTCAGTAGCAATGGGGGGAATTATATGTGTGTGTGTGTGTGTGAGGGGTGGTGGTGGTGGTGGTGGTGGTGGTGGGTGGGTGGGTGTGTGTGTGTGTGTGTGTGTGTGTGTGTGTGAGTGACACGAGTATATAATATATTCATGTGTGTGTTTGAAATAAGTATTTAAAACAAAAACAACACAATATATATATATATATATATATATATATATATATTCATGTGTGTGAGTGTGTGTGTATTTGGTGAAGGATAGTGTGTGAGTGTGTGGTACCGTTCACAAGTCAGAAAATAAAAAAAATAAATTTTTGGTTGGGCGGTGTGTGTGTACGTGGGATTGAGACGAAAGGAGGAACAGCCGAGATGCACTTCAGTACGCCCCCACCCACCCACCCACTCACTCACATCAGGGAAGGAGCACAATGCATGCTTTTCAGGCCCCGGCTTTGATTTTTTATGGTCATTACGTGCGGGCTGGTGACAGATTGCAAGCTGTGGGATGGAGGGATGTGCTTGTTGTGGGGGTGGGGGTGGGGGTTTGTACATCATGGACAGCAGCTGAAGTGACTGGCTGCCTGCCTGCCTGCCTCCCCAGCTTGCGTGAACCTGCGCTAATCTTCCCTTCTTCCTTACTACCGGAATGCAATGACATTTTTTGGGGTGGGGAGGGTGGGGTGGGGGTGGGTGCGGGGAGGGGGGTGGGGTGGGGGCGGGGAACAGAGAAGGCATGTATAGTCTTTTCTTCAGGACATCTCTTGATGGAGAAAGAGAAAAATCAGGTTAATTAAGTGCAGATGTGGGTACAATGACATGTAATCAGGCAGTGGTTTATCACGGCATGAGTCCATTGTGACGTCTCTATCAGCTGTTTGTGAGGGAAGATTTTTGTGTCGGGTCAAGTGACTGTGGGCTGCGGGTGGGTTTTGACAAAAGACGCAGGGAAAGGTTAGGTGTCTGATCTGTGTTATCTGAGAACATCTGGAACAGATTGACTGACCTTGACCCTGGAGATTAGTGGCAGTAGGGGGGGTCAGTGCACACAATGTGTCGAGGTTTCACAAGCATGACTAACGTCAGATCACATGCATGCCAGGCGCTCCTGACGTCACGTACATGTACGCTCCAGCCAGACTGCAGACACCTATCTACTGAGGGATCATGATACAATGCTTGGTTTGACCTGTTTGGCCCAGTGACAATGGGTGACTGGTATATATATATTTTTATGCATGTAGTTCTGACCTGTATATCTAGTGGGCCTGTGGACTTTTGTGTGGTGGTCGTGTGGTCAAGTTATATATATCTGGGTGGCAGCTTTTTTTCTTCTCTGATTTCTTTGTTTTACTTGGTGGGGGTCAGAGGGAACAGTATTGTATACTTGCAGCCTTCACCTGCCTGTATGGTGTCAGACTGAAAGAACATCACAAGTGAATTTGAGGTATATATGTAATGTATGTATATATGGTTGCTTTCAGTCTGCAGGAAAGAGACAGTGACATGTTGATCACAAAACAGTGGCAAGAACTGATGGAGCAGTTTGTATGGTTTTAATGAAACATTCACACACACACACGCACGCACACACACACACACACACACACACACACACACACACAGAGTTACAAGATTGAACACATGAACATGCACCACCACCACCACCCCCTGGCCCCCCCTCTTCCCCCAGCCCACCCCTGATCCCTCTCCCTTATATGCCCAAAGACTTGCTTATGAAAAATGGGGGTTAGACATGTATAGCTTGATGTCATTGCCCCCATAATCGTTCAGGAATACATCCATTTTGTAGGAATCAGTCCTGACACCATCACCAGTCTCAGATATTTTTTTTTTCTAAACAAGAGAAAGAATTATAATATGTTCATAAAATTAAAGTCTTCTTTCACCCACTTCTGGGGCTTTGCCACAATTGCGCAGTCCTATACCTGTCACTCCACCTCACTGCTAAATGCTGTTCGACCTGGGCCTAAAAAAGTACCCCTCATCATTTCATTAGGGACGCTATTTTAATGGCATGCACAATCCCCTTGAGTGATCATTCACTCCCTGAATGGTATAGTTTGAAAAAGTAAGGAACGAAAGAGAGAGAGAGAGAGAGAGAGAGGAAAAGAAGAAGAAGAAAGAAACAGCATGATCTTTTAGAAATATGGATTTTTATTTCTTGCTCTGTTGGTGCATGTGCACTACCATTGGATTTTTATTTCTTGCTCTGTTGGTGTATGCGCACTAATTTCTTGCTCTGTTGGTGCATGCGCACTACCGTCTTAATCTCTCTGGTTCTCCATCCCCCCCCCCCCTCCCCCTTTCCCCTCAACATATGTCCCCAGTTCTTCCATCTATCTATGCTGTCACTGTCTGTCTGCTTCTCAGTCTCTGTTGTTGTTTTTTGCGCGCGTGTGTGTGTGTCAGCCGAAAGTAGGAATGTGTCTTGGGATCCAGAAAGTGGATTTTTTCTGAGTTAAAAGCTAGACCTTGTTGATTCAAGTCTAGTTTTTAGAAGGACATGTTAAGATTTAGATCAGCTGCACATGAAGTGGAACTCAACACTGTTTCTCTGACCCACACCCTGGAATTGCGGAGTTTTTTTTCTTCTTAATAATGTGTCGTAGAGACAGCATGTGTGTGCTTGTATGTGTTTTTCTTGTGAATGGTGTGTGTGTGTGTGTGTGTGTGTGTGTGTGTGTGTGTGTGTGTGTCTCCATGTGTTTGCGAGTTTATCCTTGTTTATGTGAGTGTGTGCATGTGTTAGCGCATGTGTTTGTGTACAACTGAGAGTGTTTGCAAAATTAGTGCTTTGGTTACGTGTGGGTCTTTGCACGTATGCTATCATGTTTGTGCAGCATTGTTCTTCCTAAAAGAAATCTATCTTAATATTCACTTGATATCAGATTGATTAGGAAAAGTGCCATCCTGTGTGTGTGTGTGTTTGTGTAAAGGGGGGAGAGAGAGAGAGAGGGAGAAAGAGAGATTGTGTGTGTGTGTGTGTGTGTGTGTGTGTGTGAAAGAAAGAGAGAGAAGCAAATATGTTTATCTTCCACTCAAGGACAGATCAGGTGACTGCTGTAAGGTGAAATCCCTGTCACAAGCAGGGTGTTTATGACTTGAGCCAAGGGTAAACTGTCACAAACATCGCATGTTTACCACACTCATTATCTTGTCATTGACGCTCCCATTCTTGCACATTATCACTCTGAAATGGAACAGCGCAGTTTATTTGTATGCTTAACATAAATTTCTGTGTCAGTTCGATTCAGTTAATGAGTTTGTTGGGTTTTTTTTGTGTGTTATTTTTCTTTTCTATCTGCTTTTAACATAAGCGGTCTTGAGGCCACCTTGTTTCAAGTTTTGATATACAGGGTTCACAAGAAGTTACGGACCTCTTGTGGTGTGATGGCCTGGAGTTAACGTGTCCGCCTAGGAAGCGAGAGAATCTGAGCGTGCTGGTTTGAATCATGGCTCAGCTGCCAATATTTTCTCCCCCTCCACTAGACCTTGAGTGGTGGTCTGGACGCTAGTCATTCGGATGAGATGATAAACCGAAGGTCCCATGTGCAGAATGCACTTAGCGCACGTAAAAGAACCCACGGCAACAAAAGGCTTGTTCCTGGCAAAATTCTGTAGAAAAATCCACTTCGATAGGAAAAACAAGTAAAACTGCATGCAGGAAAAAAAAAAAAAAAAAAAAAGGGTGGCGCTGTAGTGTAGCTAAACGTTCTCCCTGGGGAGAGCAGCCTGAATTTCACACAGAAATCTGTTGTGATAAAAAGAAATACAAATACAAATGCAAACAAATACAAATACGAAACTTGTAGTTCTCTTCTTGAGATCTTGGTGAAATGATGCTGAAATTTCTGCAAAGTATGGTGTAGGCAGAAAATGTAGTGAACACCACCTGTGACAAAAGGAGATTTTTCGCACATGCGCTTGCATTTTTAAAAAATTTAATTTATTTTATTTATTTATTTATTTTTTTAACAAGTTGAAACACAACACCTACTGAATAACTGTAAATTTTTTGCCTGAAAAGAAATTTTCAAACATATTTATCAGACTGTGCATGGTGTAATGTGTGCCTAAATCAGCTGTTTGCATGTTCAACGAGAGGGCCAGTTGTAGACCAAGTGCAGCCTGCGTAATTTGAATCATATCTCAATTTGTAACATTTTATAAGAAATACACCTTCTTTTCAGAAGTGGTGTGATGCCCCTGTGTCTGTGGGAAAGGCACTTCAGTTCTCCTCATTCCTCACCTCTCACCTCACCTCAGGCCCATAACTACAAAGCAGTTGTTGGGGGAAGCCTGAGGACCGCAGACGCAACCTCCCTTCTCCATCTGTCTCTGTTGGCAGCTGCCGGCAGCGGCTTCTCACTCCACCCATGTTTGAATGGGTACCCAAGTTCAGTTGGGAAAGTTTAACTCTCTCCGGACGAAGGAATGCTCACGCATTCCTACGCAAAACGTATTCGGATTCGGACGAAGGAATGGAATAGCATTCTCTGAAAGTAAAATTCCATCATGCGCTGTACACGTGATTTTGTGATTAGCCAAGCAGAGTGCGCTATTCTGGGTCACTCCACAATCGAACAGTATGATTGGTCAGCCTGGAATGTGTGGCCCGTCTCACACACACGCTGACAAAGTCACTGACAGGTCATCTGCTCGTGTGTCAGCCTGCTAGCAAAGCGGGCTCTTCTCAGAATGTTGTGAAGCGAACAAGGCAGTGACGGCAATATTTTAGGGTTGCCGAAGTACTTGAAATGCTACAAACTGAAGGGTTGGACATTGAAGAGGTGGATGATGATGAAGAAGAAAGCGAATTTAATGCAGAAAGCGAGCATGGGTATGGTGATTCGGGGTGAAAAATTGGCAGTATTTTCTACATATGGCAAAACTGTAAAAATAAGATGAGAAACTTGATTTTTTTTATATGTAATAGCTCAACACGTAATAAACCAGTTCTGAAAGTTTCATTTTTGCACACAGTATTTTGTATTTTTTGTAATTTTTTTCCAAACCCTTACAAATGGGCTGTCTGTGGGGAAAAGCAAGGGAGAAAACTTGTCCCAAGTGAGTTAAAACTGTGGAAGGGGAGGATTGGGACCCCCCCTGCCTTTCTGTGCAGAGCCTTAGACACGGTGGATGTGAATCCCTTTGCCCCGATGGCCGTAAAAGGTTACAGAAGGGATATTTAATTCAACCCTTTGTTTTTTTTGTTTTTGAATCTTTGATGTGCAGGAACCGGATGTCTCTCAACTCCAGCCAGTCGGTGTACTTGTTAGTCAACAACAAGTCCCTGTCGTCCATGTCAGCCACCATAGCTGAGGTGTACCGGGATGAGAAAGACAATGATGGCTTCCTCTACATGACCTACGCCTCACAAGAAATGTTTGGTGCCTGCAGTAGATAGACATGCAAGTTTTTTCAGCGGGAGTTGTGAAAACGATGGGCGGGAAAAAATCTTTTGACCATTGACAGTGATTGTGATACCTTTTTTTTTTTTTTTTTTTTTTTGTCTTTTCTTTATCATGACGTGTTCATATGGACATCCTGAGGATGTGTTGATCTGTTGGAGGGTGAGGAAGGGTTGTACAGGGATGTTGTATAAGAAGATGATGAATATGTGTGTCAGAGAGCAGGTCAACTGAGTGGATCTTATTTCATTGTTACGTTTTATTCGTGATCATCATGTGTACATATATAAGTATGTGTAGGATGTTAGTTCTCAGAAAAGGAGAAAATGCCAGTAACTATTGAGTTGGGGTGCCTATACATCTGCATGTATTAGCAAACATGGAAATGGTGGAGTCATTTATTCATTTTGAAAAAAGTGGAAAATATCACAACACCGTTTAACTTTTAAAAGCATCATACCAGGGAGAACAAAAAAAGTAGAAAGTAAAAAAGAAAATGCTCACCACTGAAACTAGTTCTACTGAATGTTGCATAATGAGGAAATTTGTGCCTGACCAATAAGAATAGAGCCAGACTTTTCAAGAAAATGTTGTGTTCTAATCTCTAAATGATGAAATTTGTGCCTGACCAATAAGAATAGAGCCAATCTTTTCAAGAAAATGTTGTGTTCTAATCTCTAAATGATGAAATTTGTGCCTGACCAATAAGAATAGAGCCAGACTTTTCAAGAAAATGTTGTGTTCTAATCTCTAAATGATGAAATTTGTGCCTGACCAATAAGAATAGAGCCAATCTTTTCAAGAAAATGTTGTGTTCTAATCTCTAAATGATGAAATTTGTGCCTGACCAATAAGAATAGAGCCAATCTTTTCAAGAAAATGTTGTGTTCTAATCTCTAAATGATGAAATTTGTGCCTGACCAATAAGAATAGAGCCAGACTTTTCAAGAAAAAGTTGTGTTCTAATCTCTAATTCTTGTAACTCATTGCAAATTCTGTGATAACTTGTAACAGCCACTTAGCAGTGGCTTCTGAGTGTACTTGTAATTTAGCAAATTCTAGAGTCCAAAACTTGCCGAAATCCACATTTTCTCAATCCATACCATGTTTCACGAGTTACTTCCTTCACCAGTCTTTGATTGTTTAGTTTGATTTGCATTCGGAATTGTTTGTTTGAATTTTAACTTTGTCGAAAAAATCAGATATGTGCTGGAGGAAGTGAGCCAAATGATTCAGATTTAAATCCATGTGATGACAACTTTGATGCAGAAAGTGACTTAATTAACTGAAGCATCCATGTCCGTGTTTGGTCGGTCACGGACACATGAAAATAACTAGCACGTGTTAACCACAACAGATTCATCAGCAAGTTGATGTTGGTTCTGAAATAGAAGGAAAGCTTGATCTATCTGCTATTGTCATGCCAAGATTTTGGTGAATCTGTCTGAAAAAAAACAACAACAACACACACACACACACACACACACACACACAAACCCCAGTTGTGTTAGTCTACCTGTTGACTAATCAGTTGTTCCACATGCATGAAAGTAACATTTCTAATGCATAAAAGGTTGGCAAAGACAGAGCAAATTGATAATGTCACTTACCTGAAAAATGGTGGCCATTGTGAAGGATATTAATTAGCTCCTATGGGGAATGGGGCCCCAAAGCATTCATTCATGAATGAGAGTGTTTTCTGTTTCATTTTATATTTTATTTTATTTTATTTTATTTTTTTATTGCTGAAACTGTAACACATGTGAATTTGATTAAGCTGGATTTTTTTTTTCAAGCTGAACGCCTTGATTCATCCTTTTTTCTTTTTTTTCTTTGTTAAAAAAAGTTTGACACATATATTTCACTTGATGTAATAATTTTCTCCTGGAGTCATTCATTGATATACTTCACATTGTGTTTGAAACTATCGATTATCAGTTAAAGATGAAATGCAAAAGGATTTTTTGCCCCCTTTTGGAGCACATTATTTCACATTCTGTATCTGCCAATATGATTGGGAATTGACATTTGATTCCTAACGTGGATTAAAAAAAAAATGTTTGGAATTGGTTTCCAGTTAATCAGGGCAGCAGTTTCAAGCGCCTGTTGTTGTTTTTTTCCAAGTACATTCCTCTGACCCTATAGGTTAATGTCTCGTTTTGCCTTTTTTCTTTCTTTTTTTTTGTTGTTGCATGGTTTGTTTTTTGGAAAACAAAGTAGGACTTTGTCCCCCTAAAAGTAACTCAGATAAGAAGTGACAAAGGCCATTAATCATACTGTGTACTGTTTATTTCAAAGTACGTTCCTCTTACCCTCCAGGTTAACAACTCGTATCATCTTTCTTGTTTTTTTGCTTTATATATATATTTTTAATGAACAAAGTAGGACAGTGTCTCCTGAAAGTAACTCATTTAAGAATGACAAAGGCCTGTCAATGTTATTGCTGAGATGGTTTAATCTGCTGTCAAGGAACAGTGTAAGATGGCACTTTTCCCACCTGCTGATACTGGTTGTTTTGTGGTTCATTTATTTTGGATTTTACCCCAGCACCCCCACCCCTCATAATGGATATGGAAATCATTCTGGGCTAGTTTGGAATGTCTCCCGGTGGGTAAATTTGGCCATGTTAGAATCAGTATGAGCTGTTGAAGTAGATTTCTTCTGAAAAACTATAAATTATTGGTTGAAACATTGGTTTTTCAAGCACAGTTTCAAGCTGTTTGTGGCTCACATGTGCTTGAAACAGCTGTTTTAGTGTTTTAGTGATAGTGTGGAATTACTTTCATCTGGCGGTGTAATGTCTTCACAGTTGCATTTTCGTTGTGTTGGTCTTCCAGCCTCTGGGATGTAACTTGTGTTGTATTTTATTCATAACATTTTAGAATATTTCATCATTTTTTTTTTTTCTAATTTGTGATAATCGCCTGTCAGATGAAAATGACATTGTCTGTTTGCATTGAATACCATTGTGTGAAAAATGTAGATGTCAAATTGCTTAGGTGTGAAATTTTCCTTGCTTGCCATTGCACTCAAAACTGCAGATCACCTGATTTTTTAATCTTATGGTCAGTGAATTGTTTAAAAGATATTTTCAGCTGTTTGTTAGCAGTATATCTATCTATTTATCTATATTTAGATCTTTGTGTGTCCTTATCACTGCTTTTGGTAAATTGTATTGCAGGGGAGATAATACATATGGACTCAAGATCCAAGCAAAAGCAAAACAAAACTCAAAAGAAGAATAGTGATGGAAAGAAATTTAAGATAAATACTTTCCCCCTAAAATAAGCAAGACTTGTATGATATTTTGAATTGGAGATGTGTTTCAAGCAATAACTGACAGTAAAAACGTTATCACAAGCACAATATTGTTCTCCGAAAACAATTTGACATTTTACATTGTAAAATTAAACCTGAACCACTGATGGTTTAAAACTTACAATGTTCAGCTGATGCAGTATGCAAATGCCTGAAAAAATATAGATTATGACATAAAAAAAATTCCTACTCATTTGAACTACAACTGGGCTTTTATGACATTTTTCAGCTGAAATCCAGGTTGCCACACATTCCACTTTTTATGGAAATATCCTAAATCAGATTTTGAAGACAATAAACATTCCAGTTTATTTTAAATTCTGGAAGTTTGATAATGTATCATGCTCAAAAAAATTAAAAAGGACTGATACTCATACAAAATAAGTAGTATATTGAAACTTGAAAATATAAAGTAATTTTTTATTTTTATTTTATTTTTAAATACTGAAAAGTAACTTTTTCAACAGTTTAACACTATTACTGTTAGTTTAGGACTCTAACTATGTTTAGTTATGACTGTTTGCTTGGGACTGTAACAACATTTAGTGAAAGACCATAATTAAACCAGCACAATCACGGACGTGATTTTTGACTCAATTCTCCCTTTTCTCCCACCATCTTCTCTTTGTTTTGTCACTGTACTGCACCGATATTATTGCTGGGACCTTGTCTTTGTTCTGGGTATTCTGTTGTATGAGGTCTGTGTTCCGTGTTAAATGACCATGATTGTTTTCAGTCACGTTATTCAAGAATTTATGATATGAGATGTAAGCTGTTCAGGCAATGAACGTTACGAATCTGACTTAGCAAGTAAGGGGACTGAAACTGAAGGCATTGAGCTTTTTTTTTTACAAGTTTACAAGACAAGAATTTTTATGAGAACATATGACATTAAGCTGTGAAGAGCACAAAAGGATTAAACTTAACAAGGTTTTCACATTACATGTAAGTGTCTGCAGCAGGTTTTGTTGTTGTTGGGTGTTTTTTTTTGTGTTTCTTTTTAATAGAAAAAAAATTACCTTGTGATGAGTAGAAAGAAACGTCAAATTCAGTGGATTGTGAAGTGATCCCACTCGCACACACACAAACCTATATATGTATATAAAGCAACTCATTATATGGAAATGCTTGTGCCAGTGGAGATTCAAGAAGTCCATAGTGCCAAGAGAGAAGAGACATTTTCTGAGAATACAGGTATTGTCTAAACATGATAGCTAGTCTACATGGATGTCTTAAGGTCCTGTTTTATATATATATATATTTGGTTTTCTTGCTCTCTAGTATTGAAGCAAGTTGTGCTGTATCCACAAGCCATAATGTCCATAATGTTGGATTGTCCAGTAATGGTCAGTGACAAACACCCATTGTTCAGTATCCGTTTGCATAATCATCGGTATCATCTGTTGAAATATTTTATGTGGTATTTGATGAGCAGTATTCTGCCTCCTCTGCTGTTCTGTTGTTCAGTGGGACATGACTATCATACATTCATGTTCTGTTTGACTTGGAGGTTTCATTCTAGATGTATTATTTCTTGTCGTTTCCTTAATTATGATGGGTGATATGGATACTTACTGTGCCTATCCTCAGTCGGAGACCAAGCTTTAAGCGGTTTACAAACACGGGGTCATTTGTACAAGAGGCTGCCTGGGTAGAGCCAACAGACTGCTGCCATTGGGTGCTCATCATTTGTTTCCTGTGCCATTCAATCAGATTTCAGGCATGCACACATACACACTCAGACGGACATAAGGTTTTACATGTATGACGATTTGTTTATTTACCCTGCCATATAGGCAGCCATACTTAACGTGCGTATTTGATCTTCTGCGTGTATATACACACGAAGGGGGTTCAGGCACAAGCAGGTCTGCACATATGTTGACCTCGGAGATCGGAAAAATCTCTACCCTTACCCACCAGGCGCCATTACCGAGATTCAAACCCAGGACCCTCAGATTGAAAGTCCAACGCTTTCACC
The DNA here is from genome assembly GCF_041734735.1 of Babylonia areolata. Classification (NCBI taxonomy): domain Eukaryota; kingdom Metazoa; phylum Mollusca; class Gastropoda; order Neogastropoda; family Buccinidae; genus Babylonia; species Babylonia areolata. The sequence continues at coordinate 35,347,239 of NC_134896.1, read as the reverse complement.
ACTCGTCTACTGTGCCTGTTAATTAAAAAAAAAAAAAAAGGGAACGTTTGCAACATCATCCTTAAGTGCCTCATATTAATCAGTATTTTTTCACATTAGGAGTGTGCCAGTATAATTGTATGAATCACTGAGCAATTCTATGTGAACTTGAAAATAGTATTGTGGATGATAGTTGAGTATATGTGTTAGGTGAGTGTGTGTGTGTTTTTACTGCTACAGCTGGGCTGCTTGATGTATCTTTATTTTCATGTCTTAAAAAGAAAAAAAGTTTGGAAGGATTTCCTCCATGCTAATGATAATACTGTTTGTTTCACACACACATACACATGCGCTCATACACACACATTGAAATTCTGGTTTGATCCAATCCAATTGAATCCATTTCTAATTTGGTTTGAGTGGTTGTCATTGTCTGCAACTTGTGCATTAGTATGCTCATTCATTTCATTTTTTTTTTTTTTTTTTACTGAAAATTTGATATGTAAATGTACTGAAAAATTATAAATGTAAACGTGGTGATCCTGTTTATTGAAGTGTACACGATTGTGTGTGTGTGTGTGTGTGTGTGTGTGTGTGTACATCACACATATATATATGTATGTGAATGAGAAAAAAAAATCTTTATGATATTTGCATATTACTGGATTTTGAATTTCACTATCCTATATAATATTTGAAATATTATATTTATTCATAACTCAGTTGTACAAAAATTGCTACAAATATCAGTAACAAGACAGCCAAGCCCTTGTACTGTTCTCCTTTGGTATTCGCACAAAACAGCAGCATGGGGACATAAGCCTGCATGCTGACACCCCATAATTTTGGATACTTTTTGATTTTCATTTTTAAATGCCTCAGACATTTGGACAGGCTGACAGTGAATCAGCGTCCTCATGATTTCCCCCCCAAAACTCTTCCAACATTTCCCCTCTCTTTCGACGGTTGACTTATGTGAAAGAAAAAAAAGTTAATGTATCTTGTTTTAAGTTGGGAATATTGATGAAACGCTGATTAAAAAGAAAAAGAAAAAAAATGCTCACATTAATTTTGTATGAAATAGTATTTTGATGTTAATGTGTTCTTAATGCTCTGAACAAGTGAATTGTCAATGATAATTATGATAAATGTACCTTGTTTAAAAGTTTTATATAGTAAAATAAATCATCATGCATCAGATTATCGTTTTGTTGGGAAGTATGAATGAAGGATGCATAATTGTTTTTTTTTTTTTTTTTTTTTTTTTTTGGTTAGCTTTTCTGTGTTCACATTTACGTTTGTAGTGCAGATTGACAACTAATTCAGTGAGCACAGCTGGACACTGAGGTGTAGAGAGAGATCAAAGATGCAAGCAAAACCAGCAGCTGATTGTGAACAGTCGCAGCCAATTCACAACTCTAGAATAACACAGTACACATAATGTATCAGCTGGTTAAATCAGCCTATACCAAGTTACACTTTCTCAAGGAGGTGTCACTGTTTTAGGACTAATCCATATTACTCTGCACAATGTACTCTGCACCACATAATTATGTCCGGCAGATGCCCATCAGCAACATAACCTCAAACATGCTAGTCAGGCTGTGAGTGCATGCATACATATATATTTAGATAGATCGATAGATGTGTGTGTGTGTGGATTTCAACAATAGAATTTAGCCAGAGGATAACACAATTTTGCCATGGGTACTTTTTTGGTGAACCAGTTGCATGCTGCACACATGACTTCGGTTTATCGTCTCATCCAAATGACTACGTGTTCAGTTTGTTTTTTCAGTCAAATGTTGAAGAAAGAGTGAGATGGGATTCCAGCCCAGACCCATTTGGACACTGTAACGGCAGATAATTAAGCTTCCAAACAATTCTGCCACCTTCCCTCTGAATACAAAATGATTTAAACATCATTCCACTTCCCAGTCCTGAGCAATACCATAAACACCACACCCAAATCTGAAGACACACACACATCTATATATATATCTCATTCACACACACACACAAACACACACAAACACCTGGGGTATTTCTTATTTTAATTGGTGTCCTAAATTCTGGGACATTGTAAACAAACATATATTTGTGAGTATTGCAATGAACTTACAAAGGCATGTGAGAAATGACATGTAGCATGCAACTCATCCTAGATCCTTGTAATCAAAAGTTAGGCTTTAACACAAACAAAATAACCCACAACATAAACACAAACCGACACTCGTTGACACGAGCCATGTTTCTTGTGTACCTTTACATGAATGGGGGCCAATAAACAGAAGAAGCAGCTCTTTGGCAAAGACTAAATGAACACTTCATTCATCATGTTATTATTTATTTATTTATTTTCAAATCTGACGAGATGGCTGCACTTTATCTTGTATAATGATGAAAATTCATCAAATTCAAAGATTTAGTTGAAAATACAGAAAATTGAACAGAACATCTACTAATATTGTCATGTTGTGCTCTGTAGATGTACTCTAGGCAGTGTGAAAATGATTGAGAAATATGTATATCGTGTGGGCTTTGGATCAACTCTAAAGTTTTTCAAGGAAATAGTGTTGGCAGTACAGTTTCTAAAGGACGCAGAATTATTTCCCCTCGACCATTGACCACATACCTCTGTGCCAGCAAGGATCCACATTATTGTAGATCCAAGATTCTTAAGCAATTTTTGTTCGCTCTGTTATATAAATCACAACCCCCATGTGGTAAATCTGGACGGAGAAACTTAGGTGGAAACTTACAATTTTGTCGCATTTTGTTTGCATAAAAATCACTGTTAGAAGATGTATTTATTCCCAGTTAAAAGTAAGGGGAATGGGTTAGGGTGGCAGTATTCCGGGTCGTAATACTGTAGTAGGCTGGTCATTCTTTCTCCGGCACTGCAGTTTTCACTCTGCCCTGGCAATGAGCCAAGAAGAACTATTTAGATACTTAGATCTAGATCACCACACTTGTTCTTAGTTCAGAATTGGCGCCCTCACACAGATTGGCTGAGTTATTTTCCAGGGTTCTTCTTCCGGGGCACGGGTTACTTCTGACGTTGACAACGTCTGTGTTTCACTTCATAAACAACGTGTGTTTTACTTCTTCGACAGAGCACAGCAAGCCATAGGTATCATGGCAGACGGAGAGAACAGGTGAGTTTCCTCAACAGACATTTTAAATCTCTGTATGTACGCAAATCGTTAAAAGCCCAAGAATGTCGTACATAGCAAATTTTACTTTTGAAGAAAGTGTATGGTGCAAATATGAAAGTTCGAACGATGAGAGAGTTTTAATGGGGTGTATATACAAAAGTCCACATTCATCAGAACAAAACACAGAAAGATTATTTGAACTCTTAAAGGGTAATGTTCAACTTTAGAATACTAAACTCAGGGGGGCTGTTTAGACGAAAAACAAAGGGTGTCTTAGGCTCACCTCGATGCGCTAAGTTGAATGGAACCCTCAGCTAAGCTGTACGACCACTACTTGCCCATGAAACTGCGACAATTTTATACACAGTAAGCTGAAGACTACCCACACAGAGATTGATGACGCGACCACCCGCGTGATCAGCAGTCAAAATGGCTTGCAGGTGGTTGCTCTGGCTGTGATCGGCTGAGCTTACTGTGTATAAAATTGTCGCAGTTTCATGGGCAAGTAGTGGTCGTACAGCTTAGCTGAGGGTTCCATTCAACTTAGCGCATCGAGGTGAGCCTAAGACACCCTTTGTTTTTCGTCTAAACAGCCCCCCTGAGTTTAGTATTCTAAAGTTGAACATTACCCTCTTAAAGTCCAAAGAAATAACAAATTTTAACAAAGTATGTATTATGGGACATTTTAATTATCCTATACAGTGGGATGGTACCTGGACAGGCGCTTCAGACAATAAATTTATTGAATGTTTACATGATGCATTCCTGATACAAAAGGTGTCAAAACCAACAGGAACTAAACCAGATCAAAATCCCAGTATTGTGGATCTGGAAATAGTAAATGAAAACAATTTAGTATCAGATATCAGCCACCTAGATCCCCTGGGAAAGAGTGACCATGATATATTGACTTTTCAGTTCCACATTTCATTGGTGAAGGAAAAAGCAGAAAAGAAGTATAAATTTGATTTTAAAAAAGGGAAACTATTATGGAATGAGAGAAATGATAAATAAAGTGGACTGGGCATGAATGGATTGGGATGGAAAGACGTGAACCAGTGTTATATACCAAAAGTGTCAGATAGACAGGAGAAAAAGAATCAAACCCCCATGGATGAACAATGAGATAATGAAAATCGTCAGAGAGAAATAGAAATATCAATTGTATAAGCTTGTATAAGCGTGTTTTTTTTTTTTTTTTTTTTTAAGAACTAAGTCAGGCCACTCCTATTTACGTTACATCAAAGAAAAGAATAAGTGCTGCAAAATCATTAAAAAAAAAAAAAAAAAAAAAAAAAAAAATTACGAAAGAAATTTAGAAATTTAGCCAAAAAATGTAAGCAAAGTCCCAAAATATTTTGGAAATATGTGCAAGAAAAAACGAAATTTAGTACAGGAATAGGGGTACTGAAAAAAGAAGATGGTAGCTTAGCAGAAAACGATCTAGAAAAAGCAGAAACACTTAATAAAATCTTTGCAAGTGTGTATACTAAAGAGACCTTGACAAATTTACTCGACCTTTGAGAAAGCTCCAGGTCGAGAAATGTTAATATTTGTGATTTAAGAGTCACTCCATTGGCAGTAGAAAAGAAGTTGCATGCCTTGGGCCCCTACAAAGCACAAGGACCAGACAGAATACACTCAAGAATATTAAAGGAATTGAGCAGAAAGACAGCTCTTCCTTTGAGTATGATTTATAATAAAACACTTGAATCTGCTTGCCTTCCTAAATATTGGAAGATGGCTGAGGTAACAGCTATATATATATATATATATATATATATAAAAAGGGTCAAAACATGAACCAGGAAACTACAGACCAGTGAGCTTGACTTGTATGTAAAATCTTGGAGACTTTTATCAGGGATACCATAGTATTACATATGACAACAAAAAATCTGTATGTAGACTGTAAACATGGTTTTAGATAGAGAAGACCGTGTACAACACAGCTCCTAGAAGTAATTGAAGATCTCACAAAAAATGATAGATATGGGTAAACCTATACACACAATTTATTTAGACTTTAGAAAAGCATTTGACTCTGTACCACTTCAAAGACATTTATTAAAATTAGCTTAATATGGTATTACTGGAGGCATACTAAACTGGACACAAAACTTCTTGTCAGAAAGAACACAGGTAGTTAGAACTGGAGAAAAAAATGTCAACAAATGAAAATGTTGTTAGTGGTATACCACAAGGTAGCATACTTGGCCCTGTGCTTTTTGCAATATACATAAATGACCTCCCTGAAAGTATAGAAAGCAAATGCAAACTATTTGCAGATGATACTGAACTTTACTGCAATGAACAAAATAATACTACACTACAAAAGGATAAGTTACAGGACTGGACTGATAGATGGAATCTGTATTTTAACGTATCAAAGTGTAAAGTAATGCACATGGGGAAAAAATCCAGAAAACAAATACCATATGATAATAGAAGACACCACACAGGATATGGAGAAATGTCAAAGTGAGAAAGACCTTGGCATAACTTTCGATAATAAACTGTCATTTGACATACATATACAGAATATAATAAATAAAGCCAACCAGATGATAGGAATAATTAAGAGAACATTTACCTATTTAGATAAAGATATATTTCTTAAACTGTATAAAGCATTGGTTAGATCACAAGTATAATATGGTAATATTGTGTGGCACCCATACCTCAAGAGACAATCTATAGCTATAGAAAGGGTGCAAAGAAGAGCAACTAAGTTATGAAAAGAAAGTAAATCTATGAGCTATCAACAGAGACTTATATACTTAAATCTGTATTCTTTAAAGGGTAGATGGCGAAGAGGGGACTGAATAGAAACGTACAAAATGTTAAATTGCTATAATGAAGTCAATACGAATAATATTTTTAGAGTGTCAGATTAATAGAGTACAAGAAATTCAATGATGAAAATCTGTAAAGAGCACTGTAATATACTAACCTAAGGAAAAATTCATTAGCTAATAGAATTGCACAAATATGGAATGCACTACCTATTGAAACTTAACTAATGTGTTAAAAAAATCTCCTTGACATGAACATCAGTTTAAAAGAAAAATTTATTGACTTTGACGAGTGAAATGTATGTACATGTAAAAGAAAAACATATGTGCATCTCACAAATCAAAGGAGACCGATACTTAAGGGGACATAGAAAAGGCCGTGAGGCCTAGGCAGTCAGATGCCAGTCCCTACACTACTACTACTACTACTACTACTTGATGAGCTGATTAAACAAATCCTATCATTATTGATTATTGAACATCACAGCATTGATTGGTATTTATTGCTGTGATGATGATGATGATGATGATTCTCTTGAATTTTTTTTTTTGTAAAACACACAGTGCACGTTGCTCGTTCAGTTCAACAATCCAAAACAGTAAAGACACCATCTGCTTAGTTACAAATCTTTTGGGTCACGGACTCTTTGGAGTGTCACACTAATGCTGCACATTCTTATCAAGTTTGCATTGTTACACTCAACATAAGCAGGCATATTAAATCTTCAGGGCATAGTTCTCCATATTTATGGACCAAAATCAGGAACAGTTTGAACACTACGATTAAAACTGGACAAAGTGTTAATTAAAAGGTTAAAAAAAATCTGCTTGATACTCTCTATAGTGGTCCTAAAATGCAAGTTTTCAAGATTTTGATGGGCATATGATTCTATTTTCAATGATGATTAAAGGAAATCAGGCATGCAAAGCAAACCACTGTAAGAATCTAGGCAACAAGAGGGGTTGTAAAAGGATCGCGAGGTAAAAAAAAGAAAAAAAAGCCACCACTACAACTACTGTGAAACTGCATGTTTGGTGCATATCTGTTATGCATGTGTGGGTGTATGTGTGAATGTGTGTCTTCATGTTTTACATTTATTTGCTTATTTATCATCATTGTTGTCTTATTTATTTATCTATTTATTATTATTATTATTATTATTTTATTATTATTACTACTACTACCTTTTTTATATTATAATTATTATTTATTTATTTATTTATGTAAGCTTATCTATTATTTATTCACCTTTTCTTTTTCTCAAGGCCTGACTAAGCGCATTGGGTTACGCTGCTGGTCAGGCATCTGCTTGGCAGATGTGGTGTAGCGTATATGGATTTGTCCGAACGCAGTGACGCCTCCTTGAGCTACTGAAACTGAAACTGATACAACTACTACTAAGAAACAGATGATCATTGCAGCAGGCTATGATTCCTGTGCAGTATTTTCACTCTTACAGTTATATGTGTCTTAATTCAAGACATTTTAAAAGCATCCCACAGACCCACATGATAAACATGCATCGTGGCCTTACTATTTTCAAAGTGTTAGGGATGCATATGAATGCCTTATCAGAAGTTCTGATATTTAATTTCAGGAATCCTAGTGAGGGTTCATGATAATGTCACATTAGTCACCACCATAGTTACAGCATCAGAGGTTATCAACTGATTTTTTTTTTTTTTTTTTCCACAGAGAGTGAGAAGGGCCTGTGACACTAACAGTATGACTTTTCAGTTATCCATGTTCTAATTTGAGTGAAGTTGTTAGTTGATTTGTTTTAATTGTTACAGGGAGCCCGCGGCTGGCGCAGAAACGACTGCAGATCCTACTTCAGTAAGTATTCCTACTGAATCCGTGTAAACAGATTTAACCTAATTATTTTGTAACCATTAATTCTTCACTTGTTCAAGACTATGCAGATGCTTGGCTTTTTTTGGGGGGGAGGGGGGGAGGGGGGAGTGCGTGGGGGTGGGGGGGGGTGGTCTCCCAACAGCAGGTTGTATATTGGAAAACCAGCATTCGCATGCGTCCACAGCTGTTTGATTTTCTCTGTATGCTTGCATATGTTTAAACTTGTCAACAAGGCAAGTACCAAAATATAGATATTTTTGGAGGGACCTGACTATCATTTCGGCATGAAATGATCGTAAGTATAGAAATGAGACTTCAGTGTTTACACAGAGCGTAAATTTAAGATCTTCTTGTCATTGACAACATTTATCTAGACATCGTCTTCATCACTGCCCTGCCCCTTCGTGTTCATTCTCTCTCTCTGTCTCTCTATATATCTCTCTCTCTATATATATACATATATGTGTGTGTGTGTGTGTGTGTGTGTGTGTGTGCGCGCATTTATATATCATAAAGTACCCTGAATTAATCTACTCTTCTTAGCTTTCTAGACCATAAAATGAAATTGTGAGACTCTTGGATGTGCTCATCTTGTCAGTGTATGTGTGTATGTGCATGTGTGTGTGTGTGTGTGTGTGTGTGTGTGCATGTGTGTGTGTGTGTGTGTGTGTGCGTGTGTTGTATCGTTGACTTTTCAGCAGACTGACACTGTGGAGGGACAACAGCCTTGTTCAAGCCCGCAGTCCTTAGTCTCAGAGAGAGGTATCTGATTTGTTGTCATTTTACAGCAATGTTTGGATCAGGCTGTTTGATTTTCTTTCACTGTTAGTGGGGCAGTCCTTGTAACAGATGTCAATTGGTAGAAGTTCTCATATTTGATGACCAGTATGTAATCTCTCTCTCTCTCTCTGTATGTATGTATGTGTATATATATATATATATATATATGTATGTATGTATATATATATATGCATATATATACACTCGGGCCCGCTTATAAGGAGCGCTCGGGGACCAAATTTTTTACTCCTTATAACCGAGGTTCCTTATAACAGAGTTCTCGGATATAAGGAGTAACCCAAGCCCAACTACCTTATAAACGGGCTTCTGCATTTTTTCGGTGTCAGTATCAGCAATTCTTCTTCTTCTTCTCTCTATCTCTCTCTCTGACTCTCTCTGTAGAAAATCATTGGATTCCCGTCAGTTAATCGGTTTTGTATTCTTATGGCAACTTCATCGCCTAACCTGATTAGCAGACTATGTTCTTTTTTAGACCCCCGCCTCTCCGAAGGGGGGGGGGGGGGGTCTACTGGAATCGCTCTGTGTGTGTGTGTATGTGTGTGTGTGTGTGTGTGTGTGTGTCTGTGTGTGTGTGTGTTTGTCCAGGCATTTTCTCGGAACTGACTGAATGAAATCACATAATTTTTGGTGTGTGAGTTCACAACCTTAAAAGCTAGGCACACGAACATTTTCAAGCACGAAAGGTCAAGGTCACAGCCACTAGGGTCAAAAAAGGTCAAAACGCATAAATTGCAATTTCTCTAAAAGTAGTTGACCGATTTAAATGCAGTTGTTTTTAATGGGTTCCTTGACGAAAGCGCTACCTGAAGTATCCTTAACCATTTCCACGTAGGACCAACAGCGAATGGGCAATTCGTGGTTCAAACCCGATGATGGCAATTTACCTGTTTGGGCATTTTCTAAGAACTGACTGAACGAAATCTCTTCTTTTTTGGTGTATGAGATCACAACCTTAAGAGATAGACACACGAACCTTTTCAAGCACAAAAGGTCATGGTCACACCCATTAGGGTCAAAATGGTCAAAATGGATAAATTACGATTTCTCTAAACGTAGTTGACCGATTTAAACAGTTTGTTTTAATTGCTTTCTTGACGAAACCCTACAGGGCGGGGGTCTAATGAGCCCCCCGGGGTCAATGCTTGTTGTGTAAAGCATTTGAATTGCGTAATTGCAGCTTATAATCAACAGTTTTGAAGGCCTTGCCTCTCTTGTTTTCTTTGTATTGATCTCCAGTTCATCATACAAGTTAAGAACAAGTGCACTGAAAACATGTTTGGTCAGCTTCGTGGTTATTGCATGATATCTGCAAGTGTTCCATCAAAGTTGAAAAGCATGCCTTCAATGTTCAAAAAAAAAAAAAAAATTTATACCAGGGTTTTTTTTGGTTTAAATTGTAACGCATGCCATGGACAGTTGAATGCATGATAAACAGGGTTACATCCGAGCTCAGCAAAGCCAAACCAAACCAAACCATCATCACACCCATCTTGAGCCACAGCAAGACCAGCATCTCATCCACCTACAGTGTCCACGACTTCAGTGTCCACCCAGTCCTGCCTCACGTCCCGGTTCAGCTGAACAATCACTGCGTCCAGGTTCGTCAGTTGCAAAACTAAAGAGTCCAGTTGTGTCACTTCTACTGAGGACTGACGAGCATCAGCAGTCAGGCTGTCCTCCCTTCCTGCTTCAGCAGGTAAGCTTTTGTCATATCCATTATGGCAGAAAATTTCCCCTCTGTGATTACTTCTAAATGTAGTTCTTCTCTAGTATAAGGGAATCGTAGTGGTAATGAACACTTCTTAGATTTGATGTCAAAATACTTTTATTATCTGCTGAAAACTAGAAAGGATGTAATAGAAACACTTCTAGGTACCATGCAACAATAAATAGAAATGTTCATTCAAAAAATAAAGTTCTTTGTTGACCCATCATCTATGCCGTTTTGGTGGCATTACTCCAACACCGCTCATTCCGAGTCCCCCTCCCCCCGCCCCCCACCAAACGACTACATCCACTGATCCTGGTTTGTCTGTTTCTGCCACAGGATATCATCAGTCCACAGGGATCTATTAATGTTAGGTTGTCAGAAGGCCACACACCAGAGGAGACGCTGCACAGCTGCTGATTCACTTTTGTGGTGCTCAGATGTGCCTGTTCTGATTTAACATAAGGACACCGCCTACTATGCCCCTTACTGACAACAATAACTGCTCAGCCGCAGAGCCAGTCTAAGTGAGGATTTCCCGCAGAGTGGAGACCACCACCACGGCCCTCCAACAACAGGCCCCCATGAACCTGCAGAAAACTAAGACCTTGACAGGACTCACCCCAAGCATAAAAGTGGAGGGGGATCAAAACTGATGTCACCTTGAGAGTAGGGCATGAAAAACACATCATTTACTATTGAAGATGAATGAGATTTATGATGATCACGATGCTGCTATGGAGGTCCAGTTCAGATTGGGGACTTTGACAAAGCTGCTTCCATCCATAATGATATCTTAGTGTTAACCAAGCCTGAGAGATACAGACACAGTGTTGGTCTGGAAATTCGAGCAGTACGCCCGGAGACGCATCAGTCAAGTATGATACTCAACCATGTGGCCTAGTTTTCCCATTCAAGCCCACAGCACAATCAGCTCTGGGTAGGAGCCGGTCACATGCCGAAAATACCCACTTCTACTGGGAATCAAACCTGTGTCCCCCCAGCTGTCAAGCCACGATGCTAACCACTTTGAAACAGCGGGTGATCACAAATCGTCATTCTCATGCATACCTAACAAAAAAAAAAAAGTTTCATTGCTATTTTCAACATATCTCAACAGCCATCTAATCTCTGTTCATTCAGTAATGTCAGAGTGTTGCAATGGGTTATACCCACATGACGAATGAAAAAAAAAAAAAAGAAAAAGAAAAAAAAGAAGCTGAACCCCCATGACAGCTGAGAAGTGGTCATCAGATGTCTGCAGTACACGTCTTTCCTGGGTTCGAGTCTGAGCGGCCACTGCTGCAGCCAACAGAGGACGGTGGCAGAATGGTTAAGATGCACATCTGCCAGTACAGAGTCCGTGAGGGTCTGGGTTCGAATCTCACTCATGGCCTTTTCTCCCAAGTTTGACTGAAAAATCAAACTGAGCATCTAGTCATTTGGATGAAACGATAACCAGAGGTCCCCTGTGCAGCACGCACTTGACGCACTGAAAAAGAACCCGTGGCAACAAAAGTGATGGCCATAGTCTATAGAATAAAATCCACTCTGATAGGTACATAAATGTATATGCATGCACTCAAGGTCTGACTAAGCGCGTTTGGTTATGCTGCTGGTCAGGCATCTGCCTAGCAGGTGTGGTGTAGCGTATATGGATTTGTCCGATTGCAGTGACGCTTCCTGCATCTAGCAAGGCCTGTGAAGAGGTCAAGGATAGGGTGTGTGACAGCGGAATGGGGTGCTCATGCAGGATGCTGTGGATACGTAATACCTGTGATGGAAAGAGACGGGGATGAAGACGAGGAGCAGGAGCAGGAGTGTACAGGTGCTGAGGGGAAGAGTGGCATGGTACAGGAGGGGGAGGACCAAGGTGAGAGAGTCCGAGAATGTGTGTGTGTGTGTGTGTCTGTGTGTGTGTCTGTGTCTGTGTGTTGTTGTTTTCAGTTTAACGTCTTTCCGCTTGAAGTGATTTTAGTGTGTGTGTGTGTGTGTGTGTGTGTGCGTGCGTGTGTGTGTGTGTGTGTGTGTGTGTGTGTGTTGTTTTCAGTTTGACGTCTTTCCACTTGAAGTGATATTAGTGTGTGTGTGTGTGTGTGTGTGTGTGGTGTTTGGAGTGTTTTCTTCTCATCAGAACTTGACAGAATTTAAAGCGGTCAGTGGCTTAATTAAGCAAGTCGGTAGCTTGGTGTGATAACATTGTGCACAAGGATGTGTGTACAGTGGGTGGGAAGTGGGGAACTGCAAGTGCATGTATGTGCGTATGTGTGCGCTTGCAAGTGTACTGTATGGTAGCACATAGGAAGGGGGAGGGGAGAGTGGGGGTTGGGGGGGGGGGGGAATGTACATGTGCTTATGTCTTCTTAATTCTATTTTGTGTTTTGATGTGCTTGCAAGGAAAATTTTCCTTGTTTTATGAGGCATGATGAAAGTCTGAAGTGTGTTGTCCAATGTCTTCAATAAAACGGATCAGAATTAAGAACGGAATTCTGGAAAAAAAAAAAGGGAACATTTCTTTCCATATCCAGTGAGCCCAGAAGGATCTTGGATAAACTAGTGTTTAGTAGATTTTTGGTGTGTATTTTTTGTAATGAGCAGAACTGTGCTCTGCTTCTTTTTAATTAACTGGATACTCCAACAATTCTCTTTCATGTCTAAATAGTTTCAAAGGACGTTAAAAAGAAAAAAAAAATATTATGTTTCATTACACATGAAGCACTAATTTAATGTTATGACAAAAAAGGAGGGTGGCTTAAAGTTAATAGATGCTTAGTTTTACCCGTGATTTAAAAGAATTAGTTACATTATTCTTCTTTTGGCCCATTCGTAGAGGCAACGGTTTAATTAACAATGTAACTTCTTCATTTTGACCCATTCGTAGAGGCAACGGTTTAATTAACAATGTAACTTCTTCAACTCATATATAACCCATTTGTGGTGGTAACGGTTTTATTAATGATGTTACTGTTTTAGTTCACATGTCACCAGAGCTTTGTCTTTTTTCTTTCTTTTTTTGTGTGTCTTTTTTTGCAGTGTACTGTGGTCTTCCATACTAAGTATTGCCACAACACAACAAAAGTACATGTTATTGTTTCTGTTTTTATTGTTGGTATTATGATGCATGCTATTGCTTCAGTGATCATGATCTCTTTTGTTTAAATTTTTGTTTTGATATTACTTTCATATTATTTTGCATGCAACAAAGGCAAACTTTTTTTTTTTTTGTACGTTAATCATGTATGTGTGCTCACAGTCACAGACACACAAACACAACACACACATGTACACACACGCACGCACACATACACATGTACACACACGCACGCACACATACACACGCATGCACGCACGCACGCACGCACGCACGCATTTATCATTCAGCTTAATCATTCAGTTTATCATTTACTGAGTCAGATTCTCTAAATTTGTTTGCTTTTTAATTCTTGAATTTTAATGTAATTTTTGTAATCATTTTCTAACACATTTATTTCATAATTGTTTATATATATATATATATATATATATATATATATATATATATATATATATATATAATATCTATAGCTGTCTCTTCATTGCATTTTATCTTCAACATGATCAGTTGCTTATGCGCTCAGTGTAAGTGAACCCTCATCTATCTTCCTTCTTCATGCATTTGTGTCTGTGTGCAAGTGGTTGTGTGCCAGGGTGTATGCTTGTGGGGTTTGTTGTTGTTGTTGTTGTTTTTGGCCTGACATGTGTGCATGGCTTGAGATCTGTACTTTGGGACACCAGAAAGTGCTGAGCACTACAAACGTAAAAGCTGTTGTCATCATTGCTAAGTAATAACGAATGAGGTGAACTGTCTCTCTCAGGGGTTGTTTGAAGGCCCGAACGGCTATTATCATTGTTAAGTGCAAACACTGATGTGAACTAACTGTCTTTCGGGTGTTGAAGACCCCACGGCAACAGCCCCTCACTCCCCTGGTCAGCCTGATGGGGATGGTGGTGACGGAGACAGCGGTGATGACGATGATGATGAGGAGGAGGAGGAGGAAGAGGATGTGGGTGACACGGAAGGCAGTGACGACGAAGACCAACAGATGGTCATCATGGACCCAGATCATGTGAGTTGTGTGGAAGTCTTTGTTGTGGATGGGAAGAAACAACACATGCGCACGAGCACACACACACACACACACACACACACACACATACACACACACCACATACACATGCTGACACACCACACACAGACACACACACACACACACACACACACCACACACACACACATACACACACACACACACACACACACACACACACACACACACCACATACACATGCTGACACACCACACACACACACACACACACACACACACACACACACACACACACACACACACACACACACACACACCACACGCACATGCTGACACACCACACACACACCACATGCACATGCTGACACACACACACACACACACACACACACACACACACACACACCACAAACACATGCTGACACACCACACACACATACACACACCACATACACATGCTAACACACATAAACACACACACGCACGCGCACGCAAGCACACACGCACACACACATAACCCACAACTATGCATTACAAGGGTAATACAAAAAATTGTGGATTGTGATGAGGATGGAAAATATAGGTAGATGTTGTATAGGTATCATCATGAGAGCAACCAGTGGTCTCTCTCCTATTCTAAACTCTTTGTGTTGTACCGTTCATGTCTACTTGCACACCTGCTTGCACACACTTGCACACGTGCACACACACCGCAACACCTTCACGCAAACACCGCCAACACACCCCTACATACACATACACACACACACACACACACACACACACACACACGTACACACACATGCATACACAAACACACACACACACACACACACACACACACACACACACACACACACACACACACACGTACACACATGCACACACAAACACACACACACACACACACACACACACACACGTACACACACATGCACACACACACACACACACACACACACACACACACACGTACACACACATGCACTCACACACACACACAGTGTTGAGAAAAATATGGGCTGAATAGTACTCATGTTTTTTTGTTTTTTTTATGTTTGTTGTTTTCAAATCAAACCTGATTGTCAGCAGTATTTCTCTATCAATGTGTGCAGCCACTGATGAAACGCTTCCAAGCTGCCTTCAAATCTCACCTGGAGAAGCAAGATACAAAACTGATGCTGGAGCTGAAAGAACTGGTGAGGGAACACCATGTATTATGGTGCATAGGCTGTAAACTACCTCGTAAAGGCAAGGCAAGAAGGTTATTTCCCCGGGGGCATTGAAACAGTACACGCATACATCTTTTGCACTCACCATATACAGAGATGCCAACTGTCATGATTTGGGCGTATTTTGTTACGCTCGATAGCGGGTTTGTTCCGACGTTTCGCCAATGTCAAAAGTGCTCCGAAGAGTTCATTTTCGAATTACACAGCATGGTCACATGGTTTCGTGTCATAACATTACCCCAGACCTATCAATCACGAGGCCAGGGCAGTCAATACTAACCCTTGGTCTCACGTGATGATGTTCGGCTAATTGCGTGTGTGCTTACATTGAAACAGCATTGAGTGGACCGATCAGCTTAATCGTTTGCCCGAACACGAGAGATCGTGGCTGAATCAAGTTGCGTCTCAGTCAAACAGAATCTATGCCCGGTTTTATTAAGCAATGGAGTGCAAGGAAGGAACAAGTGTTTGTATGCCTTGTGGATAAAATGCACGTTTGCTGATGTTGGAGTGTTCCTACCAAATTCAGAATCTTCCTACCAAATTTCCTGATTGTTTCTACGAACACTTGACAGGGGTTGGCATCTCAGGTTATGGGACCTTTAGCCTCTGACCTGTCGGAGAAAGAAAGGTAAAAAAAACAAACAAAAAACAAACAAACAAAACCGTCACTGACCCAGCACCGATGCATAATGCTGGGGTGTGCAGGACGCGACGCTCAAGTGATCAGTGACTTGTTTTTTGACTCACTTGTGTAAACAAAGTGAGTCTATGTTTTAACCTGGTGTTCGGTTGTGTGTGTGTGTGTGTGTGTGTCTGTGTGTCCGTGGTAAACTTTAACATTGACATTTTCTCTGCAACTACTTTGTCAGTTGACAGCAAATTTGGCATAAAAATAGGAAAAATTCAGTTCTTTCCAGTCATCTTGTTTAAAACAATATTGCACCTCTGGGATGGGCACAAAAAAAAAAAAGAATGAAGCCTAATTATATGCAAACTGCATTTACTGTTATATTTTTTGTATTCTCTAACCTTGGCACTTTGATCTGATATTCTGACCCAACAACTAGAGCAGTCATTATTATCATTTTTTGTTCAAACAGGAACTTCTTTTGCTAAGCATGGAAGTTTTATTTATTTTGCAAACGTTTTGGTGCAGATAGTAAAAAAGGGAAATTACTCTGTAATTAATACTAGGGGAGTTAATTTGCTTTAAACTGCTCTTTCTCATCTTAAACATTACATTTTGAAATTATACTCAATACATAAAAAGCTTGGATTTTTTTTTTAAAGTGTATCACAAGTGAGTCTTGAAGGCCTTGCCTCTCTTGTTCTTTCTTTCTCTGACAGGTTGATGTCCTTTCCTACGGTCATCTTCAAATCCAAAGGACGAACATCAGCCTGTCAGAGAATAAAAACAACAACACAACAGCAATGAAAACCTGTCACTGACGCAGCACTGATGCGTGATGCTGGCTTGTGTGTGCAGGTCGCGACACTCAAGTCGAAGAAGGTGGAGCGGGAGGACCTGGGGGTGGAGCTGTACGGCACACAGCAGGACCTGGCCCGGCATCAGATGAACCTGGAGTGCCTTCACGACCACTTCACCGACATGTCGCAACAGCGCTTCCGAAAGGAGGAACAGCTTCGCGAGGTGCGCGCCCTCTACAGGGACACCCTGCTGACATTCAACAAGGAGAAACAGCGAGGTGATGGATCGTTATGGGGTTGTGTGAATGTGATAGGAGAAATATCAGGGACACCTAGCTCACCTTCAACAAGGAGAAACAGCGAGGTGATGGATCGTTATGGGGTTGTGTGAATGTGATAGGAGAAATATCAGGGACACCTAGCTCACCTTCAACAAGGAGAAACAGCGAGGTGATGGATCGTTATGGGGTTGTGTGAATGTGATAGGAGAAATATCAGGGACACCTAGCTCACCTTCAACAAGGAGAAACAGCGAGGTGATGGATCCGTTAGAATAGAATAAAATAGAATAGAATAGAATATGTCTTTATTACCAAGTGTACCGGGGTCACAAGGAATATCGGGGGGATAATACATAACAAGATACGATCATAGATCGAAAATCATATACAAACACAGATACAGTAGAAATTAGGATGCATACAAGTGCATATCACTACAAAAACTTGTGCATACTCACACATGCACGCACTGCACAGACACACACACACACACACACACACACACACACACACACACACAAAAAGTCTATCTCTCTCTGTCTGTCTGTCTGTCTGTCTCTCTCACACACACACACACACACACACACACACACACACATACACACACACGTTTGAACAGAAGCTGCATATTACATGTGGATGGGGCTGATGACTAGATCTTCAGGTAGATGGTTGTTGATGGGGTTGATGTTCATGAGGTTGTGTGAATGCGATAGGAGAATTATCAGGGACACCCAACTCACCTTCAACAAGGAGAAGCAGCGAGGTGATGGATCCGTTATGGGGTTGTGTGAATGTGATGAGAGAAGGTGGCAGAATGGTTAAGACGCTCAGATGCCAATATAGAGAGTCCTTGAGGGTGTGGGTGCGAATTCCGCTCTCGCCCTTTCTCCCAAGTTTGACTGGAAAATCAGTTTGAGCATCCAGTCTTTTGGGTGAGACGAAAAACCGAGGTCCCGTGTGGAGCACACACTTGGGACACTGAAGTAGAACCCATGGCAACGAGAGTGTTGTCCTCTGGCAAAATTATGTAAAAAGAAATCGACTTTGATAGGTACACAAGCATGCACTCTAAGGCCTGACAATCATCACGTTGGGCTATGCGGCTGTCAGGCCTCTGCCTAACAGATGTGGTGTAGCATGTATGGATTTGTCCGGACGCAGTGACGCCTCCTTGAGAAACTGAAACTGAAACTGATAGAGGAGAAATATCATGGACACCCAGCTCAAAGGAGCACCCAGGAACAACCAGCTCACCTTCAACAAGGAATGAATGAATGAATGAATGAATTAATCTATTTTCCAACGGTGAAGATATTAGCACTTTGGCCGACTTACACATCTGCCGTTGTTCTAAGAGACACACAAACATGTACGCATATAAATGTAGTTATAATTAATGCTTAATACATGTATAATGTACGAGTATAACACAGCGTCAAACTGAGAGACACAACATCGCTCACATCTGTACGGAACGGAAGCGAGTAACACACACACACACACTAACACACACACACACACACACACACACACACACCAAGGGAAAAACAACAACAAAACCCTAGCATGAATGCTGCACATGAATGATTCAAGTGAAATTAACACAGAAAAGTAATGTAACGGATGTAAGAGACATAAAAGACAGCAAATAAGGCGACGGGTAATAGGGATATGGACAGATAGACACATTATGTGAAAGACAGAGAAAGGGAGAGACAGAGGGGAGAGAGAGACAGAGACAGACAGACAGACAGAGAGAGAGAGACTGAGAGATGTAAAGATATGTCAGTGTGGGGAAAAAAAGAAAAAAAAAAGAGTTGGGTGAGGATGGTTCACAATTTGTAATACATGTAAGTATGCAGAATCGTAGTCGTGACCAGACTAGAGTTTGATTTCGAGAAGCAGAGAGGTGAAAGATGGATGGTAGTGGGCTTGTAATGAAATGTGAAAAGAGAAATAAGAAAAAAAACCCCCCAGCTTTGACAGGAAAACAGATGCACTTGCAGGCAGAAAAAAAAACAGAAAGAAAAAAGGTGGCGCTGATATGTATGTATGACGTGCTCTCACCAGGGGAGAGCAAGCCTTAATTTCACACACACAGAAATCTGTTGACAAAGAGTAACACAACACAACACAACACAACACAACACATTTTGTAATGATAAAATGGTTAGATATAATTATTTATCAGTACTTGGCGAATGAGACTTTCACAAACTTGATGAAAATATGAACAGTATATTTTTGTGTGTGCAAAAGTTACATACAGAAGCAGAGAGGTGATATATGCTTTTTTTGCTTTCAGTATTTCATTCTTGTTTTGATGACAAGTTTGTTAGATATACTGATAAAAACATTAAAGGAATATGTACACAAAGAGAAAGCAAAGCAATGTGTGATTAATGAGACATTCACAACCTTAGAAATGTACAAACAATACTTTTTTTTTCAAATTGTTAAAAGGTAATTTGATTAAAGAGTGTAAATGTACATAGAGCTTTTTGGGAGAATAATGCTGAGTAGGTATTGTTAATTAATGAGTTTATCTGGTGCATAATATATCTAAATATTGTTTTGTTTTACATGGGTAGACAGTTATTGATTATTATGATAATGATGATAATAATGATGATGATAACAATAATGATAATAGTAATAACAATAATGATAGAAATAATATTTATATAGCGCTGAATCTTGTGCACAAACAAATCAAACGCTTTCACACCAGTCATTCACACGCATGCATAATTCTAAAACTGGAGAAACTGAAAACAAGGAAGAGGCAGGGGAGGGAGGCTGTCTTGGGAAGAGGTGGGTTTAAAGGCCAGACTTGAAACAGCTGAGTGCGGAGACCTGACAAAGTGAAAGAGGAAGTTCATTCCAAATACAAGGTCTAGAGACAGAGAAAGAACGGCGGCCAACAGTGGAGTGTTTGAATCTGGTTATGCGTAAACAGAATGGATCTGAAACCGATCGTAGAGAGCGAGATGGAGTGCGGAGGTGAAGGCAGCCACAGAGATACGAAGGGGCAGATTTGTGAATACATTTACAACATAGAGTGCTGATCTTATACTTTATACAGTATATGTATAGCCGTAGTCTGAGACCTTGGACAGACCTGACTAAATAGAAAAAAAAGAAGAAAAAAAAGGTGAAATTATAATATCTTGATGTAGCACTGTTTTGGTATGAGAAAAAGACTGACAGTGACATGTGGATGAACAGAATATGACATGCAGACAACCTGAAGGGTTGTAGGAACGAAAGCAGCATCAGCATCAACAGCAAAACAACTACCTGACAAAACATATTGTTTATGAATGAGAATGCATTCAACTTGCAGTCCATTTCATAGAACTGGTTTGAGAGGCTCTGACTTTTTGAATGCAAGGTTGCAAGTCTAACAAACAAACAAACAAACCAGCTCAAGCATACATGTAAGATAATCAGCACTGGTTAACGTGGTAACAAGAATGATTAGGTAAAATGATTTAGTTCTTATGATTTATCTAAAAAAAAAAAAAAAAAAAAAAAAATCAGGATGAAATGAGTGGAAGGGCATACGACCTGAGCACAGCCTACGGTCTGATTCGCCTTAAGGAGCTTCTTGGATAAGATAACCCACCATTAACTGACTTGTATTGCAGGTTTGTGTCTTGGTGTGTGTGTGTGCGTGTGTGTGTGTGTGCGTGTGTGTGTGTGTGTGTGTTGTTTTGTTGCTGTTGTTTATCAGATGTGACAGAGTTTTGTGGCCATTTGTGGTCGGCTGAACTACAAGCAACTATGCCAGATATCAAGCGTTCATTTCCCTCGTGGCAAACATATAACATTTTTTTTCAGTTTGACCACCCACTAACCACCACCGCCAGCCTGCCCTTTTTGTTTAAAGCTCAGTTCGTTCCACACACAGATGACATTGACCACCCACTAACCACCAGCCTGCCCTTTTTGTTTACATCTCAGTTCGTTCCACACACACATGACATTGACTAACCACTAACCACCAGCCTGCCCTTTTTGTTTACAGCTCAGTTCGTTCCACACATACATGACATTGACCAACCACTAACCACAACCACCAGCCTGCTCTTTTGTTTACAGCTCAGTTCGTTCCACACATACATGACATTGACTAACCACTAACACACTAACCACCAGCCTGCTCTTTTGTTTACAGCTCAGTTCGTTCCACACATACATGACATTGACTAACCACTAACCACCACCGCCAGCCTGCCCTTTTTGTTTACAGCTCAGTTCGTTCCACACATACATGACATTGACTAACCACTAACCACCACCGCCAGCCTGCCCTTTTTGTTTACAGCTCAGTTCGTTCCACACATACATGACATTGACCAACCACTAACCACCACCGCCAGCCTGCCCTTTTTGTTTAAAGCTCAGTTCGTTCCACACACAGATGACATTGACCACCCACTAACCACCAGCCTGCCCTTTTTGTTTACATCTCAGTTCGTTCCACACACACATGACATTGACTAACCACTAACCACCAGCCTGCCCTTTTTGTTTACAGCTCAGTTCGTTCCACATATACATGACATTGACCAACCACTAACCACCACCACCAGCCTGCTCTTTTGTCTACACCTCTCAGTTTGTTCCAAACATAGTATACATGGCACTGACCAACCAACCACTAAGCACCACCACCAACCTGCCCTTTCCTTTACAGCTCTGTTTGTCCCACACACACACACACACACACCACCACCACCACCACCAGGCAACCTGCCCCCTTTTTTGTGCGTTCCACAGCGGCGGACCTTCTGGTGGAGTTGGAGAACCTGGCCCTGCGGCTGTTCTACATGGGCAACGCCAAGGACGACATCCGCGGCGACATCGGCGTGATGCGGCGGGCCGCCGAGAAGGTGGAGTCACAGGTGACGAGGGCGGAGAAGGAGAAGCAGAAGCAGGACCTGTACGTGGACCGGCTGGTGGAGCGGGTGGACAAACTGAGCGAGGAGATGGCCATGTACGAGGCCCAGATCATCGCCCAGGGCCAGGAGACCCGCGCCGCCCAGGACGCCCTGATGGAGGCCAACGTCGAGATGCTGGTTGGTAGGAGGGCACCTGCCACAGTGATGGTGGTCTTGAGTGCCGCCGCGCCAGTGGTGATGATGATGGTGATGATGATATGGACACTTATATAGCGCCTATCCTCGGTCGGAGACTCGAGCTCAAAGCACTTTACAAACACAGGGGTCAGTTTGCACAACAGGCTGCCCACCTGGGTAGAGTCCACTGACGGCTGCCATTGGGCGTTCATCATTCGTTTCCTGCGTCATGCAACCAGGTTTCAGGCACGCACACATACACACACAGAAACATGTAACATTTTACTTGTATGACCGTTTTTTGTTTATTTTCCCCGCCATGCAGGCAGCTATGCCCCGTTTTTTGGGGGGTGTACATGCTGGGTATGTTCTTATTTTCATAACCCGCCGAACGCTGACATGGATTACATGTAACGTGCGTATTTGATCTTCTGTGTGCGTATACACACGAAGAGAGTTCAGGCACTAGCAGGTCTGCGCATATGTTGACATGGGAGATTGGAAAAATCTCCACCCTTTACCCACCAGGCGCCGTTACCGAGATTTGAACCCGGGACCATCAGATTTGAAAATCCAAAGCTTTAACCACTTGGCTGTTGCGCCCGTGGTGGTGGGTGGCGGTCTGGGTTGCTGGTTGTTTGGATGGGATGATGAACGCAGGTCCTGTGTGAAGCATGGCGCTTTCTAGCGCACCGTCAATGAACCCACGGTGGTGGTGGTCTGGGTTGCTGGATGTTTTCATGGGGTATGATGAACACAGGTCCTGTGTGCAGTGTAGCGCATTGTCAAAGAGCCCACGGCAAGAAAAGAGTTGTCCGCCGCAAAATACTGTAGAAAAATCCACTGTGATAAATAAACAAAAAAGAAATATACCTGCAGGCAGAAAAAAATAAGAAAAAAATGGGTGGTACTGATGCACCATTCCCGGGGATTTCACGCAGAGACACGCAGAGATCTGTGACAAAATAATACTACACTACACTACACGAGACAGGAGAAAGTTGCAAGGAAATGTCTGGTTGGAAGTCCAAATTGCCCCCCCCCCCCCCTCAAAATAGGAATGAACTGTTATTCAGATGGACTCAAACTAACTTAAAAAAAAAAAAAAAAAAATTCTGGAAGTTGCAGCAGCATTGGAACCTTAATAATCTCACTGAAAATAAAGATTAAACCTACAATGATGAATCGGATTCTGTCGTGTTAACACTCAAGGAAAGTCGGGGCTGAGTCGTTATATAACAGACATAATCAGGGAAAAAGAAACAGAAGTAGGATGTGTATAATGACTTTGCCAGCAGTTATTTTCCTTTGGCGATAGGCAGTGGACCAATCAGCTTAATAGTTTGCCCAAACAAGAGAGAACGTGGCCTAAATAAAGTTGCATCTCGGTCAAACAGCATCTGTGCCCGGAGGATTAAAGCTATGAAGTGCAAGGAAGGAGCAAGTGTTTGTATGCCTTGTGGATAAAATGAACGTTTACCGATGTTGCTCGGAGTCCCCAGTGTTCCTACCTAAAAAAAAAATTCAAAATGATCCTACCAAATTTCCTTGATTGTTAGACAGTGGTTGGCATCTCTGTACACAGTCAGTCATCCCTTGGTGTTGCAGGCGATTGGCTTGGAGAAGAAGCAGCTGTACCAGCAGTGGACTTCCAGTCTGATCGGCATGAGGCGCCGTGACGAGGCCCATGCTGCCATGCAGCTGGCAGAGCAGTATGTGGGACCACCACCCATCCTCCACCATCAGTCAGATCTCCACCACCCATCCACCACCATGACTCAGATCTCCACCACTCATCCTTCACCATCAGTCAGATCTCCACCACCCATCCTCCACTATCAGTCAGATCTCCACCACCTATCCTCCACCATCACTCAGATCTCCACCACTCATCCTTCACCATCAGTCAGATCTCCACCACCCATCCTCTATCAGTCAGATCTCCACCACCTATCCTCCACTATCAGTCAGATCTCCACCACCCATCCTCCACCATGACTCATATCTCCACCACCTATCCTCCACCATGACTCAGATGTCCACCACCCATCCTCCACCATCAGTCAGATCTCCATCACCCATCCTCCACCATCAGATCTCCATCACCCATCCTCCACCATGACTCAGATCTCCACCACCCATCCTCCACCATCAGTCAGATCTCCACCATCCATCCTCCACCATGACTCAGATCTCCACCACCCATCCTCCACCATGACTCAGATCTCCACCACCCATCCTTCACCATGACTCAGATCTCCACCATCCATCCTCCACCATGACTCAGATCTCCACCACCCATCCTCCACCATGACTCAGATCTCCACCCATCCTCCACCATCAGTCAGATCTCCACCACCCATCCTTCACCATGACTCAGATCTCCACCATCCATCCTCCACCATGACTCAGATCTCCACCATCCATCCTCCACCATGACTCAGATCTCCACCACCCATCCTTCACCATCACTCAGATCTCCACCACCCATCCCCCACCATGACTCAGATCTCCACCATCAGTCAGATCTCCACCATCCATCCTCCACCATGACTCAGATCTCCACCACCCATCCCCCACCATGACTCAGATCTCCACCACCCATCCTCCACCATGACTCAGATCTCCACCACCCATCCTCCACTGTGACTCAGATCTCCACCACCCATCCTCCACCATGAATCAGATCTCCACCACCCATCCTCCACCGTGACTCAGATCTCCACCATCCATCCTCCACCATGACTCAGATCTCCACTCATCCTCCACCATCAGTCAGATCTCCACCACCCATCCTCCACCGTGACTCAGATCTCCACCATCCATCCTCCACCATGACTCAGATCTCCACCACCCATCCTCCACCATGAATCAGATCTCCACCACCCATCCTCCACCGTGACTCAGATCTCCACCATCCATCCTCCACCATGACTCAGATCTCCACCACCCATCCTCCACCATGACTCAGATCTCCACCATCCATCCTCCACCATCAGATCTCCACCACCCATCCTCCACCATGACTCAGATCTCCACCACCCATCCTCCATCATGACTCAGATCTCCACCACCCATCCTCCACTGTGACTCAGATCTCCACCACCCATCCTCCACTATGACTCAGATCTCCACCACCCATCCTCCACCATGACTCAGATCTCCACCACCCATCCTCCACCATGACAGATCTCCACCATCCATCCTCCACCATGACTCAGATCTCCACCCATCCTCCATCATGACTCAGATCTCCACCACCCATCCTCCACCATGACAGATCTCCACCATCCATCCTCCACCATGACTCAGATCTCCACCATCCATCCTCCACCATGACTCAGATCTCCACCCATCCTCCACCATGACTCAGATCTCCACCCATCCTCCACCATGACTCAGATCTCCACCATCCATCCTCCACCATGACTCAGATCACCATCCATCCTCCACCATGACTCAGATCTCCACCCATCCTCCACCATGACTCAGATCTCCACCATCCATCCTCCACCATGACTCAGATCTCCACCCATCCTCCATCATGACTCAGATCTCCACCACCCATCCTCCACCATGACTCAGATCACCACCATCCATCCATCCTCCACCATGACTCAGATCTCCACCACCCATCCTCCATCATGACTCGGATCTCCACCATCCATCCTCCACCATGACTCAGATCTCCATCCATCCTCCACCATGACTCAGATCTCCACCACCCATCCTCCAACCATCAGTCAGATCTCCACCACCCATCCTCCACCATGACTCAGATCACCACCATCCACCCATCCTTCACCATCAGTCAGATCTCCACCATCCATCCTCCACCATGACTCGGATTTCCACCATCCATCCTCCACCATGACTGAGATCTCCACCATCCATCCTTCACCATGACTCAGATCTCCACCATCCATCCTTCACCATGACTCAGATCTCCACCACCCATCCTCCACCATGACTCAGATCTCCACCACCCATCCTTCACCATCAGTCAGATCTCCACCATCCATCCTCCACCATGACTCAGATCTCCACCATCCATCCTCCACCATGACTCAGATCTCCACCATCCATCCTTCACCATGACTCAGATCTCCACCATCCATCCTTCACCATGACTCAGATCTCCACCACCCACCCTACATTATCAGTCAGATCTCCACCACCCCATCCTCCACCATGACTCAGATCTCCACCACCCACCCTACATCATCAGTCAGATTTCCACCATCCATCCTCCACCATGACTCAGATCTCCACCACCCATCCTACATCATCAGTCAGATCTCCACCACCCATCCTCCACCATGACTGAGATCTCCACCCATCCTCCACCATCATTCAGATCTCCACCACCCATCCTCCACCATGACTCAGATCTCCACCACCCATCCTCTACCATGACTCAGGTCTCCACCACCCATCCTCCATCATGACTCAGATCTCCACCACCCATCCTCCACCATGACTCAGATCTCCACCACCCCGCCTCCACCATGACTCAGATCTCCACCACCCATCCTCCACCATGACTCAGATCTCCACCACCCATCCTCCATCATGACTCAGATCTCCACCACCCATCCTTCACCATCAGTCAGATCTCCACCACCCATCCTTCACCATCAGTCAGATCTCCACCACCCACCCTCCACCATGACTCAGATCTCCACCACCCATCCTACATCATCAGTCAGATCTCCACCACCCATCCTCCACCATGACTCAGATCTTCTCCATCCATCCTTCACCATGACTCAGATCTCCACCACCCATCCTCCACCATGACTCAGATCTCCACCATCCATCCTCCACCATCGCTCAGATCTCTCGCACACATTCATCACAAAAAGCAACACACAAGAGCACTTTACAAACAAGCAAACAAATTGATAAACAAAAAAAAACAAAAACAAGGTAAACAGACAGAAAAGTGTGTGTGTGAGGGGGGGGGGGGGATTCCCCCCACCGATTTCTTTTTCTGGCCAGTGAAGAAATGTGCCGCACAAAGAAAAAGAAGGAGGAAAAATCAATCAATGCGCTCCATGGACTTGATTGCAACTATGAAAAAAAAAAGACAACTTTTTCAGGTCTCACTAATTTTCATTTTTGGCATCAGTTGGAAGTTGTGTGTGTGTGTGTGTTTTCTGCTTTTTTGTTACTCAGGTGTGTGAACAAAATGAGTCAAATAAATTAACTTGGTCTCAGTTGTACATGTGTGAGTGAAGGTAGGTATGTATAAGTGCTTTGTAGTCATAACCTCGATGA
The DNA here is from genome assembly GCF_041734735.1 of Babylonia areolata. Taxonomy (NCBI): domain Eukaryota; kingdom Metazoa; phylum Mollusca; class Gastropoda; order Neogastropoda; family Buccinidae; genus Babylonia; species Babylonia areolata. Next base: position 35,319,545 of record NC_134896.1, on the reverse strand, counting down.
TGAGCAGGTGAGCAGGGTGAGAGGTCAAGACCATTATTTGGCAAAACAGTGCTCCGTAATTCATTCTGTTGTCTACCCTCCTGTGTTGTTTGTGTGTGTGTGTGTGTGTGTCTGTGCGTGCGTATTAGCAGCATCGTCATCTCCCTCATTATCATTCGTCATCACCAAAAATATAGAAAACAAAATGTCCCAAATGCTGAAACACCAAAATACTCCTCTAAAAAGAAACATAAACAAAAAAAATCATTAAAAATTCTCCATTCCTGTTTCCACCCTCTTGTGTTTGTGTGTGTGTTTGTATCTGTATCGCAGCTTCCACGGCACACACACACACACACACACACACGCACACAGAGACAGATGAACACTTACTTGTACAAGCACACACACATACGCCCATATCCCCCACCCCCAACCCCACACACATATATACAAAGATATATATATACACACCCGCACGTTCCAATATTCCGTTGCTCCCACAGTGTAGGCATGCATACACACACATGCCTCATCCTCTACCCCCCTACCCCCCGCAGCCCCCCACTCACACACACACACACATACGCACGTGCACAGGACTCTCCTGACACTTGTGTATACTTACACCCTCGCGCATGCACAAACGCATTCAAACACAGACCCACACATACACACACGCAAAGAGGCTGCCACTGACTGGCCGCAAGAGGGATGGGAAAAGATCTCTGATGCCCAGAACGTGGCGTCTAGTGTGTTGCTCAGTCTATTGTATTTGGAAAAGCCCACAGAGACTCTGTTCCGTTTTGAAGAAATTTGCGCAATACGTAGCCTAGAAAAGAGTGTGTGGAGGAGGGGGGTAGAGGAGGTGCAGGGTAATGTGTGTGTTGGGGCTCGTGTGCGTTTGTGTGTGTTTGACTGTGCTTTCGTGTCTGTGAAACTGCGTGTTTGGTGCATATCTGTTGTGTGTGTGTGTGCGGGGGGGGGTGGGGTGGGGGGGGGATGTCTCCATGTTTTACATTTATTTGCTTATTTATCATCATTAGTATCTTATTTATTTATTTATTGTCATTATTATTGTTATTATTATTATTATTACTTTCTTATAATTATTGTTTATTTATTTATTTATGTACGCTTATAGTTGACTTATCAAGTTTTTGCGCCTTATACATATTATGAGTAGTTATTTTTTAATGTATTTATCTATTATTTATTCACTCCTCTTTTTTTTCTCTCTCTCTCAGGGCCTGACTAAGCGCGTTGGGTTACGCTGCTGGTCAGGCATCTGCTTGGCAGATGTGGTGTAGCGTATATGGATTTGTGCGAATGCAGTGACGCCTCCTTGAGCTACTGAAACTGTATCTGTGTGTGCTAATTAGCAGCGTTATCATCTCCCCCATTATCATTCGACATCACCAAAATAGAGAAAACAAAATGTTCCAAATACCGAAACACCAAAAACCCAACAAAAAAAACCCCCAAACAAATAAACAAAAAAGTCCACCCTCTTGTGTGCGTGTCTATTTGTAGCATCCTCATCTCCCCCCGGTATCATAAGTCATCACCAAAATATAGAAAACAAAATGTCCCAAATGCCGAAACATCAAAACCTCCTCTCAAAACAAAACACACACACACACACACACACACAAAACCCCAAAAATAAAAATTCACCATTCCTGTTTCCACCCTCGTGTGTGTGTGTGTGTGTACTTATTAGCAGCAGCATCATCTCTCCCATTATCACTCGTCATCACCAAAATATAGAACAACAGAATGTCCCAAATGCTGAAACAACACACACACACACACACACACACACACACGAGGGTGGAAACATGAATGGAGACTGTGTGTGTGTGTGTGTGTGTGTGTGATTAGAATAGAATACTTTTTATTGTCATAAAACCTTGTGTGTGTGCGCGCGCGCGTGCCCCGCCCCGCCCCGCCCCGCCCCACGCTCATGCCACACAGCCAGCAAGAGCAGATGGTCCTGACCCTGGAGATGGAGATCGAGGGCTACAAGAAGTCCATCCTGAAGGCGCAGGAGGAGAACGAGAAGCTAACCCTCATCCTCAACCGGACGGAGCGCGACATCGAGAACACCCGCAAGCTGCTGGTGCAGTGCAATGGGGACCTGGATGCCCTCAAGGCCAGGTTCACCACCTACACCCGGGTGCTGCAGGAAACGGAGCAGGCCCTGCTCAGAGCCATCGCCGTGAGTAGATGATGGATGGGTGGGTGGGTGGATGGGTCAGAGGGTGGGCAGGTGGATGGATGGGTGGGTTGGCCTAAAGGCCAAGTTCACCACCTACGCCTGCGTGCTGCAGGAAACAGAGCAGAACTTGCACAGGGCTGGATGATGAATGAGTGTGTGGGTGGGTGGGTGCCAAGTTCACCACCTTGACATACGTCCTGCAGGAAAGAGAGCAGGCACTGCACAGAGCCGTTGCCGTGAGTCCTGGGCTGGTGGATGGGTGGGTGGGTTGGCCTCAAGGCCAAGTTCACCACCTACACCTTCGTGATGCAGGAAACGGAGCAGGCCCTGCATAGAGCCATCGCTGTGAGTCAGGGGCTAGGGGTTGGTGGGTGGGCGGGATGGATGGATGGGTGGGTTGGCCTCCAGGCCAAGTTCGCCACCTACACCCCCGGGTGCTGCATGAAACGGAGCAGGCCCTGCTCACAGCTGTTGTGAGAAGATGATGGGTGGGTGGATGGATTGATGGGTTGGCCACAAGGCCATGTTCACCATCTCGCCGTGAGTAGATGATGGATGGGTTGGCGGGTGAGTGGGTGGGTGGGTGGATGAGTGGCTTGGCCTCAAGGCCAAGTTCACCACCTACACCTGCGTGCTGCAGGAAACGGAGCAAGCCCTGCACAGAGCCGTCGCTGTGAGTCCTGGGCTAGATGGATGGATAGACTATCGATCGGTCGCCTGTTTTTAGTTTTGGATGTGGTTTTCTTTTTCGGGGTGGGATGGGGCTGAAGGTTATTTCTGTATTTGTTTGAAGATTTTCTTTTCTTCTTTTTTCTTTTTGAATGGCGGGGTTATCTTTTGTGCGAATGTTGTGACATGCCAGTACAAAGCAGTGGTGTTAATAATTATGTGCAGCGATTTGGTGGACGTGTCTTTCTTTCTGACACAGACACAAATACACGCAGACACAGACACACACACACACACACACGCTTGTGTGCACACACACACGCACACACACACACACGAATATGTATATGTATACATCATAATTATATAGATAAATACAAACGAGCAGCTACGTGTGTGCAGGACAAGACTCTGAAGGAGAACGAGCTGGATGCCCTGAGGAAGCAGATCCAGGCGCAGTGCCAGGAGAAGATGTCCCTGGAAGACCAAATCATGGAGAGGCTGCAGTCCCAGATGACGCTGAACAACTCTGCCAATTACACCCTTAAGCTCACTGAGAAGGCCCGCGAGCAATCCAGAAGACTGGTCAGTTTTATCTCTTTCTTCTTCTTCGTTGTTTGTGGGCCGCGACTCTCACATTCGCTCGTATACACAAGTGGGTTTTCACGTGTAAAATCGTGCAGCATGCAACAGCAACTTTTGTTACGAAGTATCTGAAAGGTGAAGCCGTGGAAAAGACAGGAAAAAGCTTTAAAGTTTGACAGATAGGAACACAGAAATCATTCGGAGGAATCTTGTGAACAGTTCTTCAGTGCAGCGCCCACATACTTTTCTAGGATTTAAGGGTGCAGAAGAAGACGTTGTAAAATCACCCTCTTGATTATTATTGCTGTGTGTATTATATATATATATATATATATATATATATATTATCCATATATATATATTATCATTATTATTATCATTATTACTATCATTATTTTGTCAATTAGCTCACAACAGTTTTTGAGTTTTTCACACATTTTTTAGCAATAGCCATGCAGCAGTTTTAAAATGTGGAATTTTGGAGTGGAGTGGAATTTTGGATCAAACTTCATGTGTAATAAGTCAATGTCTTCAGAATAAAACAAACTTTTGATTGTGAAAAACTTGCGGATTATTGTCATTTTGATTACCTTTGACCTCTGTTCCTAAAAAATAAAAAAGCATTTTGAGTATTTTCAGTATTTCACTTATTTTCAATGAACAAAAAAATCCAAGATATTGAGTTCCAGTTCACAGTTTTAACTTTTATTGACAAAGCAATCATTTGTCTTTCATCTGAAACAAAACTGAATGCACTGTCAAAACCTACATGTTCAGTGCTTTGAATATATGCATATTTCCTGATTGTTCACTACAAATCACAAAAGTCATGTACACTACAACAGACTTCTTGTTTTGCCGAAAAACACAAGAGTTTACACAATAAACACTTAACTTATGTAGTATCCCAAGGATACAAAAATAGAGAGTATTCACAAACTACAGTCAGTTTTTTATTTTTTTTTATTTTATTTTTTTTGTACACAATGTAAATGTTGATATTGTTACTAAAGATAGAATGACCACTCCCACCTGAACAATTGACCTGTTTTAACAGTGGAAACAGTTGCTTTGGTTCTTTGGATACACATTGGTTATGAAGAGAATGTCTAAAAAATTTTTTTTAAGACATCAAATAAAAAAAAATCAACAACCAAAAAACCATATATATATATAGGTATATATATATATATATATATATATATATATATATATATATATATAGGTATATATATTATGGTTTCGAACTGAGCAGTAGCTTGCTTTGTCGTTTTTTGTTTTTTTTTTCCTAAACACAGGAATCTCAAATCGTCGACATGGAGAACAACATTGCGAAAGACACGCTGGAGGCGGTGACGATCAGGGCGCGGCTGGAGGAACTGGGGAAATTGCACGACGGGCTGGACAGCAAGATAAAGGAGAAGAACAACATCATCAGTAGAAGCGAGATGGAGATCCATCGGATGAACGCCACCGATGAGCGCCAGCAGAACCTCATCGACTTCTACAGCAAGAAGCTGGATGCTATGATCAGTGCTTCTGGCGTGAGTGTTTTGCTGTTTTTTGGTTGTTTTATTTTGGGTTTTTTTTGTTACAGGTGTATGTATTTGTATTTGTATTTCTTTTTATCACAACAGTTTACTCTGTGTGAAATTCGGGCTGCTCTCACCAGGGAGAGCGCGTCGCTATACTACAGCGCCACCCATTTTTTTTTGTTTTGTTTTTTTGTATTTTTTCCTGCGTGCAGTTTTACTTGTTTTTCCTATCGAAGTGGATTTTTCTCCAGAATTTTGCCAGGAACAACCCTTTTGTTGCCGTGGGTTCTTTTACATGCGCTAAGTGCATGCTGCACACGGGACCTCGGTTTATCTTCTCATCCGAATGACTAGCCCCCAGACCACCATTCAAGGTCTAGTGGAGGGGGAGAAAATATCGGCGGCTGAGCCGTGATTCGAACCAGCGCGCTTAGATTCTCTCGCTTCCTTGGCGGACGCGTTACCTCTAGGCCATCACTCCACTTATGGCAAGAACAGTTCCTTTTTTCGTTTTGAATCATTTCTTAAGTTGTGATGGACATTCGTATTCGCATATATAAATCACTACATTTGCATACACAGATGAATGGACATGCTTCCTTGAAATCATGAGAAAGCAAGTTTGCATTTGCACGTTTACATCTATTTCCGCTAAATAAAGACCATATCGAATGACAGCCAGAACACTACGTTAAAATGTAGTTTCCACTAACGATGAGTGGAAGATTTGTCACAATAACCGTGAACACAGTGAAGACTAGAACAGCCAGTATTTGCTACAAGTGTCCACAGGTGGTGAACTCGTAGGATGCCTGGAATCTTTCAGTCACGTCTCTTCCGTCTGGAAATCCTGTGCTAAAAATTTCCTCTTTTCTAGTGCTCTCTTTGTTGATGCATTTTTTTTTCTTCCTTCACCAATGCCTGCTTTTTCTGCCTTTCCAGTTTATTATCTTTTCTCTCCCCCTCCCCCATCCCCCTTCTTCCCAGCGAGCCTTGACACTTTTCCCTCTCTTATCTGCAGGTCATGATGTATTATTTGTGCTGTTTTGATCTGGTGACTATGTAATGATAATGTAGACACTGGGATGGGCACTAGCTGTCCATTCTGCAAAGTTATTTTCCTATATGGACTTTTCTATGTATTTTTTGTATGGCTTTGAAGTTGTTGTTTTTTTTTTTATCATGTTTTAATTTTTTTTTCGTAATCTGGGAATGATGAATTAAGTGGAACTTATGCAGGTTTTTGATACATTTCTCACGACAGACATTTGTAATTTAATGCTGTTGAAGTGGTTATTTAGTTGGGCGGTCCTTAGCGGGTGGGTTGGACTAAGAGCAACAGTGTGCGGTGTGACAGCAGAGACGCCAACTGTTACAGTTTCGCCATATTTTGTTACACTCGATCACAGTTTGTTCCGACATTACGCCAACGTCAAAATTGTTCCGGCAAGTTCATTTTTGACTACATAGCCATGTTTTCCTGTCATGATATTACCCAGACGCTCTAGACATGTTGATCACGAGGCCAGGGCAGTCACTACAAACCTTGGTCTCACGTGATGATGCTCGGCTAATCGTGTGCGTGCTTAGATCGAAGCAGCATTGAATTGAGTGGACCGATCAGCTTAATCGTCGTTTGCCGGAACAAGAGATGACGTGGCTGAAACAAGTTGCATCTCGGTTAAACAGGGTATGTTCAAGATCCTGTAATCCATATCAGCGTTCTTTGGATTATGGAAAACAAGCATATACCCAATATGTACCCCCCCGCCCCCGAAAACGGAGTATGGCTGCCTACATGGCGGGGTAAAAACGGTCGTACACGTAACAGCCCACTTGTGTACATATGAGTGAAGGTGGGAGTTGCAGCCCACGAACGAAGAAGATCCTACCAAACACTTGACAGGGGTTGGCATCTCTCTGTGACAGGGAGTGGAGCTGGGGCCCCTGGAGATCCAGATCAACTCGGTGCTCAAGTCGATAGACAAGCTGCAGCACGAGTCCCTGGAGCTGCAGCAGCGCTGGCTGCGGCGCCAGACCGAGCTGGTGCGCCTGTGCCACGACAAGGACGCCCAGTCCTCTGGCCTGGACAACCTCAAGAGCAAGCTCACCATCCTCTCCCAGAAGAAGATCCGCCTTGAGAGTGAGTGATCATGTGCAGGGTCCGCCGTATTTTGTTACACTCGATCGCATTTTGTCAAAATTGTTCTGACGAGTTCATTTTCGACTGCATAGCATGGTCACATGCTTTTCTGACGTAACATTACGCAGACACATCGATCAGGAGCCCAGGGTAGTCACTACTAACATTGGTCTCACTTGATGATGCTTAGCTAATCGCGCTAATCGCGTGCGTGTTTACATTGAAACAGCATTCAGTGGACCAATCAGCTTCATTCGTAGCAGTTACACCGTGTTGCAGGTAGGCCCAAGTGTTTGTATGCCTTGCAGATAAAATGTACGTTTGCTGATGTGACTCGGAGTTAGAGTGTTCCCACCAAATTTCCTGATTGTTCCCATAAACGCTTAACAGGAGTTGGCATCTCTGCATGTGGTCATTAGCAGGAAGGTGACAGAATGGCTGAGATGCTTATCTGCCAATACAGTGTCCGTCAGGGTGAAGGTGTTTTTTTTTCTTCTTTTTTTTTTTCTTCCTTTTTCCAAAGTTTGACTGGAAAATCAAACTGAGCATCTTGTCATTCCGATCAGACGATAAATCAAGGTCCTGTTTGCAGCAGGCACTTGGCACACTGAAAAAGAACCCATGGCAACAAAAAGGATTGTGCTCTGGCAAAAATCTTTGGAGGAAATCCAGTATGATAGGCACACAGATATATATATATATATATATATATATATATATATATGCATGCACTCCAGGCCTGAAACTGTGACATCCCTTTTTTGTGGCCTCAGCTGCATGCAGGTCATGGAGCACCAGAATGTATTGGGCTCCCCCCTCCCCCCCCTCCCCCCACCCCCTCTTTTTTGGTGCTTTCACACGCCTTCTTCATTGGCCAAAAAACCCCAAAAACTTTCCTTCCTTCTGTTTTTTTTTTTTTTTAATAATTTTTTTCGATTAATACATTGTTTTTAAATGTATTCAAAGTAGTATTCTTCCAAATACACTAAGTTCTTTGTCTGAATAATCGGTTTTCATGGACAATTTCGGTGAATATTTTAACAAAAACGTGAAACTGATGGAATGTAGGCCTATCGGTTTGAGCAAACCAGTGCATTCGCTCATTGTATGCGATAGGGAATGTGTTTGAGCAAACTAATGTGTTCACACACTCTAGCTGAACAGTGAAGAATGAATGTTTGTGCAAACCAGTAGGCCTAGTTTGCGTCAGCTTGACATGGCAAGTTATACTCAACGAGTACAGTACAAACTCCTGATGTTCCTCTTCATGTTTGTTTTGGTGGTGGTCTTTCTTGTTGCAGGCATTTGTTTTCTTTTCTTTTTTAAATTGCCCCTCCCACCTCTTTGAGTGAATTATGGGGTGATAGTTTTGGTGTGTGTGTGTGTGTGTTTTTTTTTTTTTTTTTTTTTTAAGAGTTCTCAAGCTCGATACGTGTTTGTTGTGCTAGATGAGATTGATGGCATTGTGCGAATTATGTGGTATAGTTGTTGTTTTTCTCCAGTTGATGGAACTGTGAATTTTGGGGTGATAGCTTATTGTGTGAATTATGGGGTGACAGCTTTTTTTCTCTCTCTGATTGATGGAATTTCTTGAATTATTGATGGAATTGTGTGAATTATGGGGTGATAGGAATTTTCCCTCTCTAACTGATGGAATTGTGTGAATTATGGGGTGATAGCTTTTAGAAGTTGATGGAATTGTGTGAACTATGGGATGATTGTTTTTGATTTTAAGGTTGATGGGAATGTGTGAATTATGGTGTGATTGGGTTTTTTTTTCATTTTTATTTTGTAACATTTTATTTTTAGAGTTCTCAAACTTGACATGTGTTTTGTCGTGCCAGACGAGATTGAGGGACAAAACCGGGAGATCGGCGACGTCCACCGCACTGTGCGCACCATGGAGACGGACATATGGAAGCTGAACGTGTTGCTATTCAAGGAGAGGGACAAAGACCACCAGGTGGAGCAGGACAACATCCTGAAGGAGAACGTCTTCATCGCTGACCTGAAGGTCAGGCCATGGGGAAACAATCAGATATCAAGGAGGGTTTGCAGGCCCGCTTTCGTGGTGGGACCTTTCGTCGCTTGCAGAGCGAGAAGTAGGTCATGTGACGTCATGGGCAGCCCACCACCGTGACCAGCTATTTTGAGTTTGCACTGCCTTTTTTTTTTTTTTTTTTTTGCCCCATCATCTGCACCGTTTCAGTGGCATTACTCCCACGCCGCTCATTTAGATTCACCCATACACGGCCACACCCGGGTTCGTCCGTCACAGTTCCAGCGTTGGCAGGCACTGCCTGTATTTGGACAACCTTTCGGCAAAGTTTATGAATGGATCAGTTCGAATACTTAATGGCAGAAACATGCTCAAAGTAAACGTAGAAGACTAAAGCAAACAATGGGTATAACTATAAAACCAAATATTATATATCTTATAAACTTGCAAAAATAGTGACCGAAAATGTTCAAAATCCTTTCATCAGAACAGTAATTTCCACGACGAAATTTTAGCCTTTCGGTGACATGGGAAAAAACATGAAATTGAGACGTGCACATGCATGCGATTCTCGGGGAACCTCCACGAAAATCAGAAGAAAATGAGAGTCTGCAAACTCTCCATATTGTTCATTACTCCAGCCTATCTACGTAATTTATCCATTGAAGTCGTGTTGAATAACCGTCAGAGAGTTTGTGTGTATGTTAGATGTGTTCATGCATGTGCATCTGAAGAAGTTGCTTTATTTTCTGTCATATTTTCCTCTATTTTTCAAACTTATGAGCAAGCTGAACAGAAACAAAACCTGCATACAAGAAGGAAGGAAAATGTATTCACTCGCTGTGAATGTGTGTAGAATTTGATTTATTTGTGTGTGTGTGTGTGTGTGTGTGTGTGTGTGTGTGTGAAAATAAACTTTACTGAAGGGACTTTTCATTTATACAACTCAGTGTCCTGAAGCAGAAAAATATATTATAAAACAACCATTTAATTGATTGATATCTCATCAAACTGGGAGTCTTCTTTTTTTGAATAGAACAAATGAAAAATCATCACTTACCCTGCTGTTGTTCTGTCTGGTTGGTTATGTGTGTATGGTGGTTCACTTCAGTGCCTGTTTTGTTTGTCAGGCAGCAGAGAAGGCGTCCATTGAGCTCACGGAGAAACTTGAAAAAGTCACTGAGGAGAAGGAGAGTCTGCTAAACAAGCTCTTTGAAGCTGCGTAAGTTGTATTTGGATTTTTCTTCTTTTTTTGTCTTTTGTTTCAATCTGTTCTCTCTCTCTCTCTCTCTCTCTCTCTCTCTTTTTTTTTAAGCATAGCATCCCCACCTTCTGGAAATGCTGTATTTGAAATTTCCTCTTGCTGTCGCTGTGTTTGTTTCTACTGTTTTTCTTTCTTTACTATTCCATGCTTTTTTTTTTGGCTTTTTTTTTGCCTTCCTAGTACATTCCCCCTTTATTTTCCCACCGATCACTGACAATTTTTTTTTCTTTTCCACAGTGTATGTACTGTTTTGCTCTGGAGATCAGGTAGTGATATTATAAACACTGGGATGGTCACTAGCTGTTTATTCTGCAATGTTATTTGCCTATATGGCCTTTTTCCTTTTTATGTTTTATTTTAAAGTTTAAAAAAAATCCTTTTGTAACGATTTTTTTTTTTTTGCAATCTGGGGATGATAAATCAAGTAGAAGGGCTGACATCATGAGCACAGCCTTGTCTTATCTGCCAGAAAGAGCTTAATGTAAGATGATATTATGTCATGTACTGTGTTTATTTTGTAGGGTTTTTGGGTGTGTTTTTTCAAGACGTGACAGGGTTTTGTATATAAAGCGGTTAGGCAGTCCTGATAATACGGCCCTGTGCTGTCAGCTGGACCAATAATAAGCAACACTGCCAAATTAATGTCAAATGTTCTGCCGGCAGTGAACTAGTTTTGTCTTACAGTTAATATTGGGAATTTGGCCAGCAGAAGGATTGCAGCAACCACCCTGGAAATACTTCTCTGGCACCACTGATCAAGGAATGCAAACAGCCATCCCTTTCCCATGCTGCAGCATCACTGTCGCTGCCCCTTTCCTTGCATGCAGTGACCACCACTCACGGCACTCGTGCCCTGCTCTGACTCTCTGTGTAAAGAACCTTTCTGTACTGCAGCCTGTAGGCTGGTAGTTGAACAGAACAAAGTGTTCTACAGTCTGGTGGTTACGAATGAACCTTACAGCAACAACAGCATCATTATTACACCGCACTTCCACTTTGACTCTCTTAGTGGAAAGAACCTCTCTGTACTGCAGCATGTAGGCTAGTACTTGAATAGAGAAAAGTGTTCTGATGATGGAGTCTCCCGTCGGACCGACGACCGTCGGGCTGCTCTGACACTGTGGGAGGATACGGGCTCCGCATCTGCCCCAGTCTACGGCGGACGACCATCACCCCACAGACGCCTGCGTGCAGAGTCGTGACTAGGAACTGCCAGCAGCATCCTCTGCCTGTCCCCGTTACCACTTCTCCATTGCCGCAGGGCTTGGGAAAGCTGGGTGTTGAAGAGCTAGCTCGTCGTTCCGACATTAGCCTGGTTGCCTGACCAGCACAGGTGACTTTTTTTTTTTTTTTAGTGAAGAGGAGTTGTGCAGTCCCTTCCCCACTCTCTCGCCTACCGACACTCACAGTCCCACAGGTGGAGATACTGCCACGTGTAGAACGGCCTCGGCAGGTGCAGTTTTTTTCTTCGGAGTTCCGACTCCTAGGAGGACTTCCAGCCAAGGATAAGAGCTCCGCCTGCCCTTTGGTCATCCTCTTTCGCCTTTACAGCCTTTGTCAAAGGTTTCCTCGTCGTTGGGTGACTTCACATGCGGCAGGTAGTACTGGGATACATGGTACCAGTAGCAAGGGCTATGCCCCTGACCTGACGCACAGAGAAAAGTGTTCTACTACATCCAACGAATGTACCTGACAGCAACAACAACATCATTATCATGCTGTCCCTCCCCACCCCCACTCCTCTCCATTCAGCCGACAGATCATGCTGTGGGATAAGAGGACCCAGCTGGCACGGGAGATGCAGGCAGCGGTGGACTCCAGCGTGGGCCAAGGGGAGATCAGGGCCATGAAGGCAGAGATCCACCGCATGACGGTGCGCCACACCCAGCTGCTCAAGATGCAGGAGAAAATGGTGCAGGACATGGAGAAGTGGGTCTCCAGGTCAGACAGCTTGATCACTGTGTGTGTGTGTGTGTGTGGGAGGGGGGAGGGGGGGGAGGAGATGTTTCTGTGTGGTCTGACCGTGTGTGTGTGTGTGTGTGTGTGTGTAGTGGGGAGAAGGGAGGGGGGAGTACTGTGTGTGTGGGAGGCGGGGTGTGGGGGTGTGGAGGGGGCGGTGTTTGTGTGTGGTCTGACTGTGTGTGTGTGTATGAAGTGGGTGGTGGTGGTGTGTGCTGTGTGGGTGGGTGGGGGAGGTGTGTTTCCAAGTGTGTGTGTTTGTGGGGGAACAGCTGCTGTGTTTGTATGTGTGTGATTGGGGGGTGGTGGAGGTGGGAACGTGTTTGAGCGCGCGCGCGCGCGTGTGTGTGTGTGTGTGTGTGTGTGTGTGTTGTCCGACTGTGTGTACGTGTGAGTGGGTGTATGTAGGAGGCTGGGGCGGGGGAGAGTGGGTGGATGAGGTGTGTGTGTGTGTGTGTGTGTGTGTGTGTGTTTTGGTTAAAAAAAAAATCCAATACATTACTATCTCTGTATATTTTGCATTAGTTCGGTGTGATTCTTTTTAAAGATAATTCATTCTTTACAACCCTGCTTTAAGTCACTCCCACCCCCTTAAAAAAAAGAAAAAAAGGAAGAAGCAAAAGAACAACAAACTGACCAATAATCTATGTGTGTATGGATTACAATATCTGGTTTGAATTGAATATTCTGATAGACATACAAGATTATTTGGGTAAAAAGATATAACGACAGTACGAAGCCATGCAAATTCTATGTGAGATCCAAGTTTGAATCTGGGTCTTGTCTGCTATGTTACATGTACGTTTTGTATACTTTTGAGAGTATACATGCTGGTGCAGTGAGTAGACTGTACATGAGTGTGTTTAAGTCACCGTGTGTGTCTGTGTCTGTGTTTGGTCATGCATAATTATGTGTGCATGCTTTCATTTGCTTGTTGGCTTGCTTGTGTGTGTATGTTTTCAGGTGTGTATACAACGGTGTGTTTATGTTGTACAGATGTGACACCGTTGTGATGAGAGAAGAGGTGCGTGAGCGCGCGCGCGCGTGTGTGTGTGTGTGTTGTACAGACGTGACACCATTATGACGCAGGGAGAAGTGTGTGTGTTGTACAGACGTGACACAATTATGTCAAGGGGAGGTGTGTGTGTGTGTGTGTGTGTGTGTGTGTGTGTGTTGTACAGACGTGACACCATTATGACGGAGGAAGAGGTGGCTGTGTTGTACAGACGTGACACCATTATGACGGGGGGAGAGGTGTGTGTGTGTGTGTGTGTGTGTGTGTGTTATACAGACGTGACACCATTATGATGCAGAGGTGTGTGTGTGTGTGTGTGTGTGTGTTAACTGTTATACAGACGTGACACCATCATGACGTGGAGAGAGGTGTGTGAGTGTGTGTGTGTGTGCGTGTGTGTTATACAGACGTGACCCCATTATGATGCAGAGGTGTGTGTGTGTGTGTGTGTGTGTGTGTGTGTGTGTGTGTGTGTGTGTGTGTGTGTGTTATACAGACGTGACACCATTATGATGCAGAGATGTGTGTGTGTGTGTGTGTGTGTGTTATACAGACGTGACACCATTATGACGCGGGGAGGTGTGTGTGTGTGTGTGTTAACTGTTATACAGACGTAACACCATTATGACGCGGAGATGTGTGTGTGTGTGTGTGTGTGTGTGTGTGTGTGTGTGTGTGTGTGTGTGTGTGTGTGCTATACAGACGTGACACCATTATGACGCGGGGAGAGGTGTGTGTGTTGACGCGGGGAGAGGTGTGTGTGTGTGTGTGTGTGTGTTGTACAGACGTGACACCATCATGACCCAGGGAGAGGTGTGTGTGTTGTACAGACGTGACACCATCATGACGCAGGGAGAGGTGTGTGTGTGTTGTACAGACGTGACACAGGTATGTCAAGGGGAGAAGTGTGTGTGTTGTGCAGACGGGACACCATTATGACGAGGGGAGAGATGCTTGTGTGTGTGTGTGTGTGTGTGTGTGTGTGTGTGTGTGTTGTACAGACGTGACACCATTATGACAAAGGGAGGTGTGTGTGTGTGTGTGTGTGTTGTACAGACGTGACACAGTTATGCCAAGGGGAGAAGTGTGTGTGTTGTACAGACGGGACACCATTATGACGAGGGGAGGTGTGTGTGTGTGTGTGTGTGTGTGTTGTACAGACGTGACACCATCATGACGCAGGGAGAGGTGTGTGTGTTGTACAGACGTGACACAGGTATGTCAAGGGGAGAAGTGTGTGTGTTGTGCAGACGGGACACCATTATGACGAGGGGAGAGATGCTTGTGTGTGTGTGTGTGTGTGTGTGTGTGTGTGTGTTGTACAGACGTGACACCATTATGACAAAGGGAGGTGTGTGTGTGTGTGTGTGTGTGTGTGTGTGTGACACAGTTATGCCAAGGGGAGAAGTGTGTGTGTTGTACAGACGGGACACCATTATGACGAGGGGAGAGGTGTGTGTGTGTGTGTGTGTGTGTGTATGTGTGTGTGTGTGTGTTGTACAGACGGGACACCATCATAACGCAGGGAGAAGTCTGTGTGTATTGTACAGACGTGACACAGTTATGTCAAGGGGAGAGGTGTGTGTGTGTTGTACAAACATGACACCATTATGACGAGGGGAGGTGTGTGTGTGTGTGTGTGTGTGTGTGTGTGTGTTATACAGACGTGACACCGTTATGACTAGTGAAGAGGTGTGTGTGTGTTGTACAGACGTGACACCATTATGACACGGGGAGAGGTGTGTGTGTGTTGTACAGACGTGACACCATTATGACACGGGGAGAGGTGTGTGTGTGTGTTGTACAGACGTGACACCATTATGACTAGTGAAGAGGTGTGTGTGTGTTGTACATACGTGACACCATTATGACACGGGGAGAGGTGTGTGTGTGTTGTACAGACGTGACACCATTATGACTAGTGAAGAGGTGTGTGTGTGTTGTACATACGTGACACCATTATGACACGGGGAGAGGTGTGTGTGTGTGTTGTACAGACGTGACACCATTATGACGAGGGGAGAGGTGTGTGTGTGTGATGTACAGACGTGACACCATTATGACTAGTGAAGAGGTGTGTGTGTGTGATGTACAGGCGTGACACCATTATGACTAGTGAAGAGGTGTGTGTGTGTTGTACAGACGTGACACCATTATGACGAGGGGAGAGGTGTGTGTGTGTTGTACAGACGTGACACCATTATGACTAGTGAAGAGGTGTGTGTGTGTTGTACAGACGTGACACCATTATGACGAGGGGAGAGGTGTGTGTGTGTGATGTACAGACGTGACACCATTATGACTAGTGAAGAGGTGTGTGTGTGTTGTACAGACGTGACACCATTGTGACGAGGGAGAGGTGTGTGTGTGTGTGATGTACAGACGTGACACCATTGTGACGAGGGGAAAGGTGTGTGTGTGTGTTGTACAGACGTGACACCATTATGACACGGGGAGAGGTGTGTGTGTGTGATGTACAGACGTGACACCATTATGACGAGGGGAGGTGTGTGTGTGTGTTTGTGTGTGTGTGATGTACAGACGTGACACCATTATGACGAGGGGAGAGGTGTGTGTGTGTGTGTGTGTTGTGCAGACGTGACACCATTATGACGAGGGGAGAGGTGTGTGTGTGTGTGATGTACAGACGTGACACCATTATGACGAGGGGAGGTGTGTGTGTGTGTGTGTGTGTTGTACAGACGTGACACCATTATGACGAGGGGAGAGGCCCAGGCCCAAATGAAGCAAAAGGTGCTGACTAGGGCAACGTTCGAGAGACAGATGAACGACCTGCGAAAGAAAATCAAGAAAACCATCGAGGTCAGAAGCTGGCTCTTCAGATATGTTTCGTGGACCAGACAGTGACTTTGAGAGAGAAAGAAAGAAAGGGACAAGAGTTATTGTGCTTGTGTATGTGTGTGGGTGTGTGCTTGTGGGTGTGCGTTTATGAGTATTTGTTTGTGTGCGTACAAATGACTGTATGCAAACGTGTGTTTACGTGTTTGTGTTTGAGTGTGTGTGTGCATGAATATGAAGATCAAGACATGATAACTATATTTGAAACGAAACAAGAATGGACATGCCATATTAGATCTCCAGGGCTCCTAGTTTTCCACGAAGTTACAGATTTCCGCATACAGTAAAAATGAGATTCAGCGAGAAAAAACAACAACAAAACATTCAGCTAAAAAACTGAGAAGTGCTGGTATGTATCAACGCCTTTTTCAGTTCTGTGGATGTAAGATAGGACCATAGCTGACTAGGATGTCTATAAAACTTTACCAGAACATACGGTCCAATGAAAGGTTCCTCACAATGCTTCCTCCCAAGGAAGCCATAATGAATTTAAACACAGGCTGACTAGGATGTCCAGAAAACTTTACCAGAACACATGGTGTGGTCCAATAAAAAATTCATCACAATACTTTCTTCCCAGGATGACTAGGATTTCTGTAAAATCTTTCCCGAATGTATGGATCTGTCCAATGAAAAGTTCCTCACGATGCTTTCTTCCCAAGGAGTCCATAGAAAATGTAACCACAGGCTGACTAGGATGTCTTCAAAACTTTATTGCTATGTATGGAACTGTCCAGTGAAAAGCTCCCCACAATGCTTTCATCCCAAGGAAGTCACTATAAATCTGACCACAGACTAAATAAGATGTCTATAAAACTTTTACCGGAACATATAGAGTTCGAAACCAAATGCTTGAGGAGACTACTACACATCTCCTACAAGGAGCACAAGACCAATGACTATGTGCGGAACCTGGTCAGCAACCTTGTTGGGCCCCAAGAACCACTGCTGGCGACTGTCAAACGACGGAAGATGGCATGGTTTGGTCACGTCATACGGTATAACAACCTCTCCAAAACCACCCTGCAAGGGACTGTAGAGGGAGGGCGCAGACTGTGGTGGCAGAGAAAGAGCTGGTCCGACAACGTCAAGGAATGGACCAAAATGACGATGCCAGATCTCCTCACGACAGCTGCCAACAGAACGGCGTGGCGAGCTATGACATCTTCCTCATGTCCCCCCAACGACCCCAGCGGTTAAGGGAATGAGTGAGTGAGTGATAGAGTGGTCCAATGAAACGTCCCTCACAATGCTTTCTTGCCAAGGAGGCCACAGTAAATGTAACCACATGCTAGCTAGGACATCTATAAAACTTTACCTACCTGAATATATGGAACTGTCGATTGAAACGTTCCTCACCTTACCATCCTTCCATCCGAAGGAGGTCGTAGTAAATTTAACCACAGGCTAACCAGGATGTCTTAAATAACTTTATTGCAATATATGGAGCTGTCCAATGACAAGTTCCTCAAAACACTTTCACCCCAAGGAGCCCATAGTAAATTTAACCACAGGCTAACTAGGATGTCTTCAAATAACGTTACTGCAATATATGGAGCTGTCCATTGGCTGGAATGCCGGGCAGGATGCCAACGAGTGTGACACAGAGGTCAACCGGCTGAGGGAGTACCATAGTGATGTCAGCCAAACCCTAGAGGAGAAGAACCGCAACTCCCAGAGTCTGCAGACCACTTACGACAAACTGGATGAGGACATTAAAAAGATGCTGGACGACAAACAGAAGGTTAGCAGGGATTGTGTAACAGTCTGTGTGTTGGAGAGGGGTGTGGTGGATGTAATGATAGCAATAATGCTGTTGTTGAAAGGTCCATTCATTTAAACCAGAGACAACTCTGGTTGATTTTTCCAAACACTTTATTTCATTCAGGTGCAGGCTGCAGTACAGAGAGGTCTTTACAGAAAGAGATTCCAGGTGGACGTTCCATGAGCGGTCACTGCATGCAAGGAAAGGGGCAGAGAAACAAAGGGACTGGTGCTGTCAGCGTGGGAAGGGGTGGTTGTTTACGTTCCTTGACCTGTGGTGCCAGAGTTATTTTGAGGGTTGCTGCATTCCTTGTGCTGGCCAAACTCCACAGTTAACTATATGTCAAAACTAGTTCACCGAAGGAGCTGAATGGGGGATGGTGATGGAATGGGTGTGTGTGTGTTGTGGTGTGGGTGTATGTATGTATGTGTGCTTGTGTGTGCGTGGTCTTGTGTGTGTGCTTATGTGTGTGCGTCAGTGCATGTGAAACACCTTGATCCTGGCTCGCTTTAAACAGTAAGATACCACCGATAAAGCTTTCCCCATTCTCTTGCTTTGTATCCAAGATATAACAGCGTATGTGCGATAAACAGTTGTGACCGACTAGGACCATCAGAACAGCAGAGGAGGCAACTGCTGTCCCGTAGAATTCGATTTATTGGAGTGTCGTGCCCAAATAACATCACCACTCTTTCGGCCAGGATGGCTTTAGGACACTCGGTGTTAAGATTGTCCCATAAGGCGAACCGACCCCCCAAGGCTGCAGCACAAAGAGCCAGTGCAATCCTGCCTCCTAGTTTGAGAGTCATAGTCCACAAAAGATTAAGCTGTAAGCTGAGTTCCCATTGCTTTGGAGAAACCATTGATCTGTAAGTAATCAGTATCATCTGAACACAAGAAACTATTGCTCTTCTTCTTCTTTGTTCGTGGGCTTCAACTCCCACGTTCACTCATGTGTAAACGAGTGGATTTACGTGTATGACCGTTTTTACCCCGCCATGTAGGCAGCCATACTCCTTTTTCGGGGGTGTGCATGCAGGGTATGTTCCTGTTTCCATAATCCACAAACGCTGACATCGATTACAGATCTTTAACGTAGGTAGCTGATCTTCTGCTTGCGTGTACGCACGAAGGGGGTTCAGGCACTAAGCAGGTCTGCACTTACACTGATCTGGAAGGTTGGAAAAAACTCCACCCTTTATCCACGGCCACCAGGCGCCGTTACCGAGATTCGAACCCCGGACCCTTATATTGAAAGTCCAGCTATTGCGCCTGTCAACCATCGCTCTATAAGTAATCATTACGATGTGAACACACCCCCTTCCCCATGTGGCGTCTGCCGACAGAACCTGTCGGAGCTGGTGTTCAAACAGCAGCGGGCCAAGTACTACCAACAGGCGAAGGAGGACAGATACACCCCGCTCTGTCGATCGGACTCTGCGGCCAGCATGGAACGGGACAAGCAGCAGCAGCGCGCGCAGGCCCTTTCCTCCATCCTGGAGCGCCTCAACCAGGAGTTCCCCAACGCTAAGCCCGCGCTGCGTCGCGCCACACTGCTTGTCAACTCGGTGGTTGTTGTGGGTGGTGGGGAAGAAGACATTGCTTAATTAACTCATTCAGCCCTGCCTGCACCCGAACAATGCTCTTGACGTTGGACTCGTGTTTCAGTAAAAATGGTTTCCACGTTCCTACATGCACATTACCTGCAAGTGAAGGCATCTAACTTCTACAGAGTTTCTGGTTGTATCCACACATGTCAGTTTGAAGGAAAAAATCCCAGCTGATTTCAGTACATATCCTGTGCCCCCCCCCCCCCCCCCCGCAACCCCCCCCGCCCTCACCCCACGCCCCCTCCCCCCCTCCCCTGGTGAGGTTGTAAACTCCCCAGGGTTGAATGGGTTAAATATAGCTGCTTTGATGGGTCACTTTGAGGTACACTTCGCTTGAATGCGGCCTTGACGTTATTCGGGTGGCAGTCAGAATGTTGTTTCAAAACTGAAAGCTCCCAACTGTGAAAGCCAGGGTGATTCGTTTTTTTTAAATAGAAAACAGTCAAAAGAACATAGTTGAATGTTGTGCCTTTACAAAAAGATACGCTTTTTTGGATAATAAGCTGGGGCTTTTGCGATGTTTGGGCTTCTGCTGAAATGAGAAATCCTGTGGTGATCAGATACAAGACAGGAGTACAGTGAAGTGGAGTCATCAACTAAGGGGAACTAACAGAAGTGACTTTGCTGTTGTTCACTCTCCATTAGGTGTAAAGTAAACCACCATGCTCTGGTCTTTCATAGTCTTTTTTTTTTTTTTTTTTTTTTTTTTTGCTGTGGATATTTTTTTTTTCAAGATTTGTTTTTGATTGTTCAGATTTAATCATTTCTCTGATCTTTTGTCATCCTTGTATTTTATATTTTCCAATAAACTACTTTCTCTGAAGGAGAGAACGCCACGTGCACACACACACACACCACACACATGTATCTTTACCTCTGTGTGGGAAAGAAAGGGAGAAAGAAAGATCTCTGTAACTTTCAAACTGCATTTACAATGACCTGGTATGTCTTTCAATTCATGCTTGAATATAGACGTACGCATGCTGGCATGGATGACCAGTACGTCCTTTTACACACACATATATCCACTGTCACACTTCCACACATTCGTGGACGTAAAGGGATGTGTACGCATGAAAGCACACACACTTTTTTTTCATTTTGTATACTGATATATGTATATATACACATAGAGGTTTGGGGGAACATGCAATAAAATTTGTATTTGTATTCCTTTTTATCACAACAGATTTCTCTGTGTGAAATTCGGGCTGCTCTCCCCAGGGAGAGCGCGTCGCTACACTACAGCGCCACCCATTTTTTTGTATTTTTTCCTGCGTGCAGTTTTGTTTGTTTTTCCTGTCGAAGTGGATTTTTCTACAGAATTTTGCCAGGAACAACCCTTTTGTTGCCGTGGGTTCTTTTACGTGCGCTAAGTGCATGCTGCACACGGGACCTCGGTTTATCGTCTCATCCGAATGACTATACATGCACTACTGGATGGTGCTCCAATTCAATCAGCTATTTCCTATTTTGCGTTTTATCAGTTCCGTTGTGTGGTGAATGTGGGAGCTTGGATGATTTGTGTGGTTGAAAGGATGAGAGAGAGAAAGTGAGAGAGAGAAAGACAGTTACCAACAAAAATATACCATCTTCAATATCACGGTCGCCACCCTGATTCTCTCTTGCTGGCAGTGTTGAGAGGCTCCAAGATGGTCTCAGCCTTTTTGATCAATTTCAACCAAAAGAAAGAAACTCTGGGCATAGAGTAGGTCAGAGCAGGGGTTCTTGGGGGAGGAGGGGCATAGAACAGCTCGTGGGGGGTGGGAGTGGGGGGAGTTGCGGAGGGAAAGAGGGTTATAGAGTAGGTCAACGACTGGTTACAGGGAGGCAAAGGGGTATGGAGTAAGTTGGCGGGAGGAGGGGGGAAGGGGGGTTAAGGGTCGCAGGAGGGGCATAGAGTAGCATAGGGGAGGGGTTAAGGGTGGGAGGAGGGGTATGGAATAGGTCAGGGAATGGGTTACACAGGGTAGGAGGTGTATAAAGTCAGGGGAGGGGTTATTGGGGGAGGAGGGGCATATAGTAGGTCACGGGAGGGGTTACAGGAAGTGGGAGGTGTATAGAGTAATGTCAGGGGAGGGGTTACAGGGGGAGGAGGGGCGTAGAGGTAGGTCAGTTTGAGGGGTTACGGGGGTGGGGGGGGGGGGGGGAAAGAAGTCATGATGATTTAGATATTTATATATAGCACCTATCCTCGGTTGGAGACCAAGCTCAAAGCGCTTTACAAACACAGTCATTTGCACAATATGCTGCCTACCTGGGGAAGAGCCGGCTGCCATGAGGGGTATAGAGTAGGTCAGGGGAAGGGGTTAAGGGAGGGAGGAGGGGCATAGAGTAGATTAGGGGGATGGGTTAAGGGAGGGAGGAGGGGCATAGAGTAGATTAGGGGGAGGGGTTAAGGGAGGGAGGAGGGGCATAGAGTAGATTAGGGGGTGGGGTTAAGGGAGGGAGGAGGGGCATAGAGTAGATTAGGGGGTGGGGTTAAGGGAGGGAGGAGGAGGAGCATAGAGTAGATTAGGGGGAGGGGTTAATGGAGAGGGGAGGGGCATAGAGTAGATTAGAGGGAGGGGGGAGGGGCATAGAGTAGATTAGGGGGAGGGGTTAAGGGAGGGGGGAGGCGCATGGAGTAGATTAGGGGGAGGGGTTAAGGGAGGGAGTTGGGTATAGAGTAGGTATACACTATGTCAAGGTATACACACATAGTCGAGCACAGCTAACGCAAAGGAAGTGGACCTGCCACAACTGAACTTATCGCTGAGGGAAAAAGTGAGTTTTGAGACGAGATTTAAAAGATGCAAAGAAGTCAGAATGACGGAGGTTATCAGGGAGCTTGTTCTACGTCTTTGGCGATTGAAAAGAAAACGATCTGTGTCCATAGGTCTTACTTCTGACGTGAGGTAATCCTGAGAAGTCGAGTATCAAAGGAAGAACGGAGCTGGCGAGACGGGGTATAGATATGGAGGAGTTCAGAAAGATACTTGGGGCCAGATCCGTTGACTGCGGAAAAGGTCAGAGTGGATAGCTTATAGTATATTCAATCATAAAAAAAATTAAAAAAAAAAAAAAGAAGAAGAAAGACAACGTCAAGTCAAGCTTGAATTGGCACTCGAGTGTTCTCTGTCTACAAGAATCGATAATATAATTGTCGGTTGGACGGCGGTTGCTCTCATTAATGGGTTTCATTGCTCCCCCCTCTGTCTTTTTCTCCTTATCTTTGTTAATTACTTTGATAATGACACACAAATTCTGCATTCGTATTCCGCCACAACCCAGTTGTTGAACTGAAAAAGTGAGAAACTGGAAAGAAGCGATCAAAAATCTTACAAATTTTGTATGACGCTGAGGCATGCTATGTTGTGAGAGAAAATATCCAAATGATGTGAAATCGAGGCATCTAATTTAAAAAAAAATCTTTTACTTCAGTGTCATCCTGACTCTTGTGTCATTAACATACGAATATCTTAGCCTCGAAAGATGCTTCCTACTTTACCCACGCACACACACACACACACACACACACACAGAGCAATTCGTTGTGACGTTGCACTCATTAACAGTCTTCTTTACCGTTATCAACCCTCCCTCCCGCTTCCCCCACCCCTCCACTCCCCCTAATTATTGAAATTTGTGTTCTCAAACTCATGAATCACCCCGCAGTAAAAGACTACCGCTCCACCTTCCTCTCCCCCACCCTCTAGTTCTTCCTCCTCCTCCCCAAATCCCAAATCTCCCCGAAAGTTCTCTCTCTCTCTCTCTCTCTCTCTCTCTCTCTCTCTCACCAGTTTCCAGAGAGTCTGAAAAAGGTGTCACCTCCCATTCAAGGCACGTTTTCCATTCAGTGTCCATTTCTCAGCAACCTTGCTTCCCCCCACCCCGAAGCCCCTCCCTCCCCCATCACCTCCTACCTCGATCCATCCGTCCCATTCACTCCAGACTCTTGTCAGGATTTTCACATCGCCCAGACGTGTGCTGAAGTGAGAGTAGCCTCCCTTCCCTTCCCTTCTCTCCCTCCCTCTCTCGGAGCTGATTGGTGGAGCCGGAGTCTGAGCACGTGCCGCTCGTGTCGTGATCTGGCAAAGCTGTCTACGTGCTGAGAGAGTCGGAGTGAATGCTGGCTGAAAGAGAGAGAGAGAGGAGGGTATGTGGTTGGGTGGGGAGAGAGAGAGACAGAGAGAGAGAAGGAGAGATACTGAGACAGAGAACGAACAAACGAACTCACGAATATGTTTTCATGAACTTTGGCCATGGACCACAAGTCAGAACCGAGGGACTTGGGGGTGGGCATGGGAAGGGGGTGTTATAATGCTTGAGTAGCATCATAATATAATATCATACTGTTCATGGACCTGATATTTTACTTAGTTATGTCTTGAGTACATTCCCAGACAAGAAGGATGGACATGGAGAGAGATAGAGAATGTGGGAGAGATATAGTGGGACAGAGAGCCAGACACAGAGAGAGACAGACAGATAAGGGGACAGTGAGAGAGATGGAGAGACAAGAGAGAGAGGGAGAGAGACTGTGGGAGAGACATAGTGGGACAGAGAGTCAGACAGATAGAAAGAGAAAGACCGAGAGACAGAGGGACAGTGCGAGATGGAGAGAGATAAGATATATATATATATATAGAGAGAGAGAGAGAGAGAGAGGGACATACAGATAGAGAGAACGATACTTAATCAAGAAAGGCCATGGGCCCGTTTGAAGGTGTACACACAAATAATACACTCCCAAAACAAACAAACAAAAAAGAGTTTTAGCACGTGTGCTGTGAATTGGTTATATGGAATTATTTTGTTGGTGGTTGCCTTCGATTTTTACGTCCTCACCTCATGTTACACCGCTCTACAAGGGTGGATAACCATCCAAAGAAAGCAGGAGGGGTGCTGGTGGTGGTTGGGGTGTGGGGTGGGGTGTTGACCAATATGACACTACACTGACACCAACAGAACGATGTCAGGTGATAACCAACGACATTATGGTTATCGTTCTTATCATCATTTTTTATTGTTAGAAACAATTTAGGTCGACCGGTTGATGATTAACCATTCCTGGAAAATGGGGGTGGGGAGGGAGAGACCAGTATGACACTACACTGACACCATCAGAACGATGTCAGGTGATGAATGATTATTAATGGTTGTTATTGTTATTATACATAATTATGGTCGACCGGGTTAACCATCCCTGGAGGGGGTAGCGGGGGGGGGGAGGTGACCAGTATGACACTACACTTACACCACTAGAACGATGTCAGGTGATGAATGATAATATGATAATATAATAATGGTAATATTTTATTTTTTATATAGCGCTATAACACACGCATAAGCAAGCTCTAAGCGCTTTACAATCCAGTACCAAAAGTGAAACAAGAAAAAAGTAGTAGAAACATAAAACAGAATCATTAGTATTAATAAAAATACAATACATAAAACTCACAAACATACTCTCAATACTACAACTGTCACACTCCAGCACACACACACACGCACACACACACATCATGATTAAACGGCAAACAGCAATTTTCACTTAAAATACATACATGTAAAAAGGAGCATAATTGTAATTTGCATGCCATAGATTTTGTAAAAATTGTAAAATAAAGTTTTGGACAGAAAAGGTAAAAGGGGTAAAAATCACTCTCCCTTTCGAACCACACCACCACCATCCATCTACCCACCCCCATTCTCTCTACTCACCCATCACACACACTCATATTGCCATGAGCCTGGGACAACAGCACTATTTGAGTTATGACAAGTTTTTTTTTTTAAGAGATAAGTTTTAAGATTTGCTTTAAAGGTAGACAGATGAGTTGTTTGTCTGAGAGCAATAGGCAGAGAATTCCAAGTTGTTGGGCCGAAGATGGAAAATGATCTCTTTCCACAGGAGTTAAGGAAGTATCGGGGAACAGTTAGCTGGGAGGAGTCAAAAGATCTCAATGTTCTGTTTGGCAAGTACGGGTTAACAAGATTAGAAAGATATGAGGGTGTGGTATCACAATTCAGGCATAATGATAATGGTTGTTATTGTTATTTACATGACGTGCTCAATAGCCGAGTGGTTAAAGCGTTGGACTTTCAATCTGAGGGTCCCGGGTTCGAATCTCGGTAACGGCGCATGGTGTGGTGGGTAAAGGGTGGAGATTTTTCCGATCTTCCAGGTCAACATATGTGCAGACCTGCTGGTACCTGAATCCCCTTCGTGTGTATACGCAACCAGAAGATCAAATGTTAAAGATCCTTTAATCCATGTCAGCGTTTGGTGGGTTATGGAAACAAGAACATACCCAGCATGCACACCCCCGAAAACGGAGTATGGCTGCCTAAATGGCGGGGTTGAAAACGGTCATACACGTAAACGTCCACTCGTGTACATACGAGTGAATGTGGGAGTTGCCGCCCACGAACGCAGAAGAAGAAGAAGTTATTATACATAACTATGGACGACCGGGTTAACCATTCCTGGAAATCGTGGCGGGGAGGGGGGGGGGGGGGGGGGGGCTGAGTGACTTTTTTGACACTGCACTGTCACCACCAGAATATCATAGACAGCGAAAATGTCTTTTTGTTTGTTTTGTTTTTTGTTTTGTTTTGTTTAAATGTTGTGTGTCTGTGTGTTCGAACTCACAAAGCCCGGACCGTATAATTATGAGCTGGGCCCTCTGCCATCCTGATCTAACTTCTTCCCTTCTGTTTAATACTGAAAGAAAACCGTCGAAGAAAACAAGTATACCTAATCTCTCTCTCTCTCTCTCTCTCTCTCTCTCTCTCTCTCTCAAATTTTTTTTTAACCCCACCTGTTTTATTTTATTTATTTATCTATTTTTTTAATTTTCATTATTTTATTTTTTATTTATTCTATTTATTTATTTATTCTTTTTTTAGTACGCTTATAGTTGACTTAATCACGTTTTTACGCCTTATAAGTATTATTATTATTAGTAGTAGTAGTTCCTTTTTTTATGTATTTATCTATTATTTATTTACTTATTTCTTTTATTTTATTTTATTTATTATTATTATTATTAGTAGTAGTAGTAGTAGTAGTATATATGCTTAAATTTTTTTTTTTTTTTCCCATCTCTCTGTTTTGAGATTTTCGGATGAGAGGACAACAAAAATGACAACAACAACAACACTAAAACAAAAAACAACAACAACACACACACGCCAATGATTGAGCACGGTATGTAGGCTATGTATGTATGTTGGGGGAAAGTAACACAGTTTCATACATGTTATACGTTTCTGGAAATATCAAATAATAAACTGCCAAAAAATGGGGAAAAAAATGTATGTATGTTTGCATGCATGTTTCAACAACAACAAAAAAAAGGTTCGTGTAAGCCATTTAGTGGGGAAAAAAAGAATTGGCATGAGAGAGAGACACAGAGAGAGAGAGAGAGAGCAAACTTCAAAAGTTAAAATCACGAAATAAGACAAAAAAAGAAAGAAAAAAAAAGGAACAAACTTGCGAACCAAAGACGTACACGCTCGTAGTCGTGGCTTTTCTTTTCTGTCTGTCTGTCTGTCTGTCTGTCTCCCTCTCTCTTTCTCTCTCTCCCTGTTTCTCCATCTCTCTCTTTCTCACTCCCCCCCCCCTCTCTCTCTGTGTCTCCTTCCCTCCCTCTCTCTGTGTCTCCCCCCACCCTCCCCCTCCCTCTGTCTCTCCCTCTTTCTCCCCCTCTCTCTCTTTTTCTCCCTCTCTCTCTCCCTCTCTCTTTTTCTCCCCCCTCTCCCTCCCCCTCTCTCTCTTTCTCCCTCCCCTTATCTCCCTTCCACACCCTCTCTCTCCTCTGTCCCTCCCTTCCCCCTCTCGCTCTCTCCCCTCTCTCTCTCCCTCCTCTCTCTCTCTCTCCTCTCTCTCTTCCCCCGTCTCTCTCTCCCTCCCTTCCCCCCTCTCTCTCCTCTCTCTCTCTCCTCTATCTCCTCTCTCTCTTTCTCTCCCCCCTCTCTCTCCTCTCTCTCTCTCCCTCTCTCTCTTTGTGTGTCTCTGTCTATCCAATATCTGTATGTATGTCTCAGTCTCTCCCCTTCTGTCTGTCTGTCTGTCTCTCTCCCCCTGTTCTCTATCACCCCCCCCCCCCCCGCCCCCGGCCTCCCGTCCCCCCTCCCCCAAGTCCCCTATCTTTCTCTCTCTCTCTTTCTCTCTGTTTCTTCTCCTGTCACACACACATAGCGTGACTCTCTATCATAATACCTAAAGATGCGCATATGTATATCTGTTGATTTAATTGATTTGGTTGATGTCGCTGACTGTTTCTCAGTGCCGGGGGAATATGCGAGAGCAGGGGGCTTTAACTCTCTCCATACGAACGGCGAAAGAGACGACGTTAACAGCGTTTCACCCCAATTACCATCATCAAAATATTACAAGCGGAAGGCTCTTATACTGAAGAGGTGAATGTTGACAAAGAATACCACAATTCTGACGACAGAAGCTAAAGGTTGGGTCATTCAGACACCCACTGGACATCCAAGGGGTCTGTGTAGAGGAGAAGAGAGGACTGGCCGTACTGAGTGAGTTAAACTTGTTTAAGTAGGAAGGAAAAACAAACTTTGCCCACACCTCACATCTAATGCACATGCTTGTCTTAAAGATTCCTCAAGTCAAAGTTAGAAAAGGTTTGGGTTTTTTTTTTTTGTATGCTTTTTCTGTAAAAATGATTCAGTTTTAATCAAGATTGGTTGCGTGTGCCGCTGTGTGTGTGTGTGTGTGTGTGTGTGTGTGTGTGTGTGTGTGCGTGCGTGCATGCATGTATGTGTGTGTGTGTGCGTGTGTGTGTGTGTGTGTGTGTGTGTGTGTGTGTGTGTGTGTGTGTGTGTTCGAGCGTGCCAGAATAATCAACCTGTATGATAGTGGGCCCTCAACAACGAAGAAGAGCGTGCGTGCGTGCGTGCGTGCGTGCGTGTGTGTGTGTGTGTGTGTGTGTGTGTGCACGCGCGCGCTCGCGTTGTTCTGGCTTTGAGTGTGTGTGTACATGAATTTGTGTATGTGCGTATGTATGCAAGCGTGCATGTCATGCGTGCCCGTGCACTGATCTTGCATGTATGTGTGTGTGTGTGTGAGTGCGTGCATACGTGTGTGCGTGGCGCGCATTTGTACGTGTGCGAGCGCGCGCGCGCGTGTGTGTGTGCAGAGAGAGAGAGAGAGAAAGAGAGAGAAGGAGGAAATTACATTTCGCTCGTCTTCGGGAAATCTATAAAAATAAATGCACTGCACGGAAAATCTATCGCTTTAATGACGACCAGCATGCGAAAGCACGATTCTGCCCTGGGAAGCTCTTGGCACGCAATGTCAGGCCCTGCAGAGCAAACAGGCCTCTCGCCCCCTGATAGCAAAACGACATTCTCGTTGCATATAATACAACCTCCCCCCCCCTCCCAACGCCCCCCTGAGCCCCCCCCCCCCCCCCACCCCCACACACACACATCCCCCCACCCTTCCCCCCGGCAGCCCCACACCCCCCCCACTCCTCCTCCCTCAACTACCTCCAGCCCTCCCCTTTCTCTCTCTCTCTCTCTCTCTCTCTTTTTGTCCCTCCTCTGCAACTCAACCTGTCACCCCCCCACATACCCCTCTCCCTCCCTCCCCCCTCCACCCCCCCCCCCCCCCACACACACGCACACACAGACCCTGACCCCCACGCGCATCCTTTCTCCATTTCTCCGGCACCAAAGTTCACTCCACCCACCCACCTCCACCTCACCCATCCAGCCTCCCCCCCCCCCCCCCCCCGACCCCATAACTGCCCTCCCCCTCCTCCTCCTCCTCCCCCCCCCCCCGCACCCCCCACCCCTCCCCTCACTAAAACATTCGACCAGAACTAAAGGGATCCAGTGACCCCGGCACAAAATTTCTCCCCCGGGTGTTTCTTGCATGAATGCCGACATGACTTAGTGAGAGACAGTCGCAGGAGTAAGATATATGCAAGTTGGAGCACAAACAGCGGCTGCTTTAGGTAGCATAATCGTAGAAGTAGTAGTTCCCGGTTAGTAGTAGTAGTAGTAGTAGTATTGTATTTTGTCACAACAAACTTCTCTGTGTGAAATTCGGGCTGCTCTCCTCGGGGAGAGCGCGTCGCCCCACTGAGAGCATATTTCATCCGAGGACTAGCGTCCAGACCACCACGCAAGGTCTAGTGAAAGGGGGTGGGTGGTAGGGGGGGGGGGGGAGAAAATACTGGCAGACTGTAGGATTCGAACCAGTGCGCTCAGATTCTCCCGCTTCCTAGGCGGACGCGTTACCTCCAGGCCATCACTCCAGTAGTGGTAGTAGTAGGAGTGAGCAGCAGCAGCAGCAGCAATAACAACAGTGACAGCATTAGGCAGAAGCAGTTGAGGTAGCACTGAACGGAAGTGTTTGTAGGTCTAGTGCGCTCTACTCGGAATAGTACCAATCTCACAGCAGAAGCATCAGCAGTGGAAGTAGTAGAAGCAGTAGTACAAGTAGATGTAGTAGTAATAGTAGTAGCAGCAACAGCAGTAGTGGTAGAAGTAGTGGTAGCAGCAACTGTAGTAGTCGTAGTAGTCGTAGTCGTTGCAGAAACAGAAGAAAATATCTGCTCAGTTTTCTCCATCAAATGCGGATCGTTGAAATCGATGTCATTTTAGCGTGGCGTTGTATTCCTGCGTTTATTTTTTGCATGTTTATTGATGACTGACAACGACAACAACAACAACAACATCATCATCATCATCATAAAAAATTAAACAAAAAACAAACAAACAAACAAACCAGAAAGAGATGGTATACAGATGGTATGTCTTGTTTTATCAACAATGACAGTTTCATATCATTCCAGCTATCCCTTTCTTCTCCTAATTTTTTGTTTGTCTGTTCATAGTTTGTAGTAGCTAGGTATTTTTTTTAACTTTTATCCGATGTTATTGAAACGATTGTTTTGATTCATTTTAGATGTATGTGATGGTCCTGGCTTCGGTTTTGGCTGTCAAATGTAAAAACTAATTGCAAATAAGTAGATAAATAAGTAAATAAATAAATTCAATCATTTATTCATTCATACATTTTCATATTGGTTGATATATATATATATATATATATATATATATATATATGTATATGTGTGTGTGTGTGTGTGTGTGTGTGTGTGTGTGTGTGTGTAAAAGGATCTGTTTCTTTTCAACCAGCAATGCACATGCGTCTGTGTCTAAAATTAACACACACACACACACACACACACACACACACACACACACACACACACACACTCCCCTCCCCCCAAAAAAACAACAAAAAAACCAACAAAAAAACAACCAAACAACAACAACAAACAACAAACAAACAAACAACAAAAAAACACTACCACCAACAAAAACAATAAAACAACAACAAAAAACAAATAACCATACTTAGAGGATGGCGGATGAATTTGCATGACGCAATGACCAGAAAAGTCACATGCATGCAATTAATGCAGAATAATTATTGTTGATGCAGCTTCCATGCTATGACCCTCCCTCCACGATCCCCCCACCCCACACTCCCCCTCCTCCCACAACTCCCGCCCCCATTCACACACACGCACGCACACACACACACACACACACACACACACACACACACACACACACACACACAACACACACACACGCACACACACACACATACACACACATACACACACACACACACACACACACACACACACACATACATACACACACACACACACACACACACACACACACACACACACACATGGCTACTTCCTCTACACAAGCTCCTGTTTTAGACACCTATAATTTTCAGGTGGTGGTTGTGGTGGGTGGTAGGGGGCCGGGGGAGGAGGAGGGGTATGGTGGCACAAGGGGGAGATGTGGGGGGTGGGGGGGGGAGGTAGGAACCGGGTTCGCACGCAGTCAAAGCAGGAAGTCTTGCATATCCAGAGATACCCTAATTATCTTATTTAAGTGGTATCTTATAATGTGGTTTATCTATTTACTTGGTTTCGCCTGTCAATTATGGCGCAACGTTTTCCACGAGCGAGCGAGAGGCAGAGGGAGAGAGGGAGAGAGAGAGAGAGAGAGGGAGAACGAACTTTTTATTAAGGAAAAATGGAATAAGCGCATAAGGCTGATTTTCATCCTGTCCTCATGAAAGGGAAAACATAACAAGCACGCAATGTAAAAGGCATAACATGACTTTGGTAGATTTCAAATTACGAAAAAAAAAACCCCAAACAACAGAAATACATACACAAAGATCATTGACAACGCAGAGACAGAGACACAGAGAGACACAGACAAGAGACTCACAATAGGCTGCAGCAAAACACAGACAGACCCCAAATTCCAGCTCCATATCAATTGTACGATAAGTCAAACAAGTTTCATAACCAATTAAAAAACCTACTTTTCTAAGCATGACACTTTTGTTTTTTGCATACCACATGGTAATGCGTGTGTTCAGATATACTTGAAATGGACTGATGTTGTTTTTGCATACCACAGAGTAAGACGTGTTCAGATAGATTATACTTGAAAGAAAAAGATCCTTATTTGTTCGGAAACTATGTTCTTAAGTATGTCTATAGCTCTATACTCACTTAAGATATCTTCACTCCATTATGTTCATCTTTCACTAATTCTAAATGCATCAACCTGTTCTCAAAACGTTTTTTTTTTCTCATATGTAATTGCTTGTCGTTCTTCATCACAAGGCAGAGGCCTCTTTCCCTCTCCTTCCCTCATCTCTGTCTCTCTGTCTCTGTCTCTCTCTCCTCCCTCGCTCCCCCCCTCTCTCTCCATCTCACACTCTTTCCCTCTCCTTCCCCGATATCTCTCTCTACATCTATCTCCCTCTCTCTCTCTTCTCTCCCTCCCTCCGTCCCCCCCTCTCTCTCTCCCTCGCTCTCTCCATCTCACTCTCTCTCTCCCTCTTCTTCTCCATCCCCGTTATCTCTCTCTACATATATCTCCCTCTCTCTCTTCCCTCCGTCCCTCTCCCTCTCTCTCCATCTCTCGCTCGCTCTCTCCCTCTCCTCCCTCGACATCTCTCTCTACATATATGTCCTTCTCTCTCCTCTCTCCCTCCCTCCGTCTCTCTCTCTCTCCCTCTCCTTCCCCTATATCTCTCTCTACACATATCTCCCTCTCTCTCCTCTCTCACTCCCTCCCTCCGTCTCTCTCTCTCTCCATCTCTCTCTCTATCTCACTCTCTCTCTCCCTCTCCTTCTCCTTCCCCGATATCTCTCTCTACATATATCTCCCTCTCTCTCCTCCCTCCGTTCCTCTCCCTCTCTCTCCATCTCTCGCTCGCTCTCTCCCTCTCCTCCCTCGACATCTCTCTCGTCTCTCCCTCCCTCCGTCTCTCTCTCCATCTCTCTCTCTCTCCCTCTCCTCCCTCGACATCTCTCTCTACATATATGTCCTTCTCTCTCCTCTCTCCCTCCCTCCGTCTCTCTCTCTCTCTCTCCATCTCTCTCTCCATCTCACTCTCTCTCTCTCCCTCTCCTTCCCCGATATCTCTCTCTACACATATCTCCCTCTCTCTCCTCCCTCCCTCCGTCTCTCTCTCTCTCTCTCTCTCTGTGTTTCTCTGCGCTCTTGTGAAATCGATACGGTGCAAAAACAAACGCCCTCCCCGTGATTAGATTTCGTGCTGTCTCTGCAACCCGTAACCTTTCGACTTGAGGACCTCAGATCATTCCCAGTGCACCCAATGTTCGCTTTCCGTGCACAAAGGTACAGGCGGCTGAATCAGCACTTCAAATTTTCATCCCCTTTTTTTTCATGATAGGTCCGTTTTAGTTAAATGCTGGCTGGAAAAAAACTGAAAAGCCAGGGAGTTTGGCTTGTCAAATGATTCTCTGGAGTTTCGCTTTCGCTTTCAAGTACTGGTTCAGAAATGCGGGCCTGCCGTGCACAGCACATATACACAGTTCAGTATAGTTCAGTTACTCAAGGAGGCGTCACTGCGTTCGGACAAATCCATAATTATACGCTACATCACATCTGCCAAGCAGATGCCTGACCAGCAGTGTAAGCCAACGCACGTACTCAGGCCTTGAAAAAAAGAAGAAAAAAAAAGAAGAAACATCATTAGAAAAAAAGGGAAAAAACAACAACAAAAAAACAGATAGGTAAAGTGAATTGTGTAACTATGTAAAGCTTGAGGGTACACTGTGTCCATGAGATGCGCTATAGAAAAAAAAGAGAGAAGGTTGTAAAAGAAAAGTAAAAAAACCAAAATGAAATAAGAATAAAATAAAATAAAATAAAGTTCTGCGTTGTCCACAGGAGTCGGCCGGAATACAAATAGCACGATTTAACTTGAAGGTTAAAAGAAAAGAAGAAGAAGAAGGGAAAAAAACCGAATAAGAATTAAGCGGGGAGGGAAATGCGGCATATTAATGCTATGATGTTGATTTATCGTTAACGCCCTTTCCACCCCCCCACCCTCCACCCTCCCACCCGACCCCTCTATGCGCTGACAGGAAGGAAGCAGAAAAACATAGGTCATCAGACATGCGCAAGCACGCCTTCGCCATGTCGGCTGGCTGAAGTCAGATTACTGGCGGGGGAAAAAAAAAACAAAAAAAAAAAAACACCGTTTTCCACGAGATTTTTCAGCTGGTATTTTTGACGTCTCAGGTCCCCCGCCAGACTGTGGAAACTGCTCAGCTTATCGCGAACTTCTGCAGCTGCGTCTTTCAATATTGGTGGAATATGTAGATGAATTTTGATTATAACAAATCAAACTGCACGCAGGAAAAAAAAAAAAAGAAAAAAAAGGGTGGCGCTGTAGTGTAGCGACGCGCTCTCCCTGTGGAGAGCAGCCCGAATTTCACACAGAGAAATCTGTCGTGATAAAAAGAAATACAAATACAATATATATATATGAATGTTTTGTTGTTGTTGTTGTTTGTTTTTTAACCTGCACATTTCGTCATTTTGTTTCATTTTTCGATATTATAATCACAAAAGCAGAACCCATTTGAAAAATTAAAAATCAGCGGTTGCTGATAATGGCGTTTTCTACTGTATTTAAATGTCACATGTTTGATTGATGATTGACCGTGTACCTCAGAGCAGAGGTCATTCGAAAAAGAAATCGGGGATTTCAGCTCAATGATGCTATGTTATCGGACGGAAACTAATGCCCATGAACGAACACACACACACACACACACACACACACACACACACACACACACACACACACACACACATATTACCGCCAACGCCCCCACCTCAATAATTTCAACGCCATGTCATTTACATCATCCATTCATACTCAGCTTATGAATGATCCCCGTCACGCGCACGAAAAGCTTGGAAAGTATATATATATATATATATATATATATATATGTATGTATGTATGTATGTATATAAAGCTGTCAGAAGTAGATTTATTCAAAACAAACTCTGTGGTCGCATATCTTTAGCTTTGAATCAAAGCAGATTTAGTTCAGAACGTACTATTTGGTCACATACCTTTAGCTATGACTAATGACAATTAAGGAATGTATGGGTAATTGCGAACGATCCAGTAGAAGCGACCAGCTCAACGTGTGTACTGTAAAGATAACATGTCGTACGATAGTCAAACACAGTTCTTTTGTTTTCAAAGGCTTTCTCTAACTGGTTGCACCAGGAAAAGTTCGTCTGCTCATTCTTTTCAACGTTTTGTCGACGTTTGAAATGGCAGGGGTGCCTGAGGGTAAATGCGAACGGGCAAGTCTAATATTGTGAACGATTGCTTTGGGTACATGTTGACAATTTAAACAGAAGCAGGTCTTGAACTCATTAGACATAACTTATTATTGGAACATCGCGCCAGACCGCTGTTGTATTGTTGGTTTTGATCACACATGCATACAAACAGACATTTAAACACGCACACCCCACACCGCACACAAACACACCTTTTTGAGAGTGCTCAGTGACTGTGCAGCATCGTTCGCAAACAGACTCGCGTCAAAATATCCTATGGTCTAATTGCAAACGACACTATTTTGCAGATGCCTGTCAAAACTGTCGCTCTGATCTGTCACCAATATGCTTTCTTAAATTCTCCCAGCACTGGCAATGCGCATTCAACATATCCGATCAAATCGACGACTTTAAACTGTGTCAAAGTTCAAGTCCTACAACTTGCTTCCATTGATTTTAGGATTTTGAGAGCACGTTTGTAATCTTGGTCGGCAGTGGTGCGCGAAGAGAAGAAAGAGCACAGAAACAGCCAGAAATAGCGGATGTTTGGCTGTTTCTTGGAAATGGATATTCATCAAACTATTAGAAAAAGGTCGAAGCAGACGTGAAATTGTGAAATGCAGCCGTTAAGAACGCTTCGAAGTAGGGCGGTATACGAATCGTTCCAAATGCAAGGTCTAGATACAGATCGAGGAAGAGCGACGGCCGACTGTGGAGTGTTTGAATCTGGGTATCCGTAAACAGAGTGAATCCGAAGCCGATCGTAGAGAGCGAGACGGGCTGCAGAGGTGAAGGCAGCCACAGAGATAGGAAGGGGCTGATTTGTAAATACGTTTATAACAAAGAGTGCAGATCTTGTACTTTATTCTGTGTGAGACAGGGAGCAAATGGAGATACTATAAAAGTGGAGTGATGTGCTCAGATCTTTTCTTTCTGAAGACAAGTCGGGCAGCAGAGTTTTGTATGCGCTGGAGGGATGAAGCAGGCAAACCAGACAATGGAGAGTTGCAGTAGTCGAGGCGAGAGAGAATGAGGGAAACAAGTCTAGATGTTGCATCGGTGGACAGATATACCTGAATGGAACTGGTGCACCGTAATTGAATCAGCTGCAGATTTAGTTCAAAACTAAGTCTGTGGTCACATACTTTTAACTTTGAATCAGTATTCAATTTAGTTCTAAACAAAGTCTGTGGTCATACACCGTTAGCTATGAATCAGTAGTAGATTTAGTTAAAAACAAACGCTGTGGTCACATATCTTTACTCCTATACCTACACACACACACACACACACACACACACACACACACACACACACTGATTTGGAAGCACGTATAGTCTAAGGTTTCCAGCCTTCTTGAAATTTTGTGTAAAAAAAAATGTCCCTCTCTTTTCTCTTTCTCTGTTGTTGGGTTTTTTTGTTTGTTTTTTTTTCCTGTTTACTTTTCATTCTGTTGCGCCCTGTTCTTTTCCTGTGTACTTCCACGGAGCCTCTGTATGTTTGTCACACTCTGCACTCTGCACTGTACCAACCAGGCAGTGAGGCAGCGAACAGTTGTATGGCGACCGCGCGCTCGACCGCGAACGAGCGATGACGGAGCGTTCCTTCGTAGGCGGCGCCATGTCCGCCATTTTGATAATCTGCCTCGTTTCCATTCGTTTCGTTTCTCGTGTCAGTCATATCAGTGTTGTTCAGCCATCAGTATGGAAAATTTCAGAGCGAAAAGTAACATAACGAAAGTCATTAAGTTTGAACGCAGTGGCCAGACCCCGTTATTTAGTTTTGTTCCATGCGATTCAATGCGCATTCCACCTTTTATATAGTGTAGCGCGAGCACTTATACACTGGAGCAGTTTAAAGTGTTATAATGCAGTGTAGTGTTGTGGTATTATTTGCTTGTTAGTGTAGTGTGTTATGGATTCGGGGGCATTATATGTAGTTTATTTTTTTTCTTTATCAATCACTTTGATCATGAATTATTCAGTCTGGATGTGATGAAGCGATTAACCCGAATGGTTGGCGCCTTGACCTTGAGCATAGCCTACCGTTTGTCCTAAAAGAGTTTAACGGAGTTTAGCAGAGTAATTAACTCATTGACAGTTACTAAGTTGTTGATGTTATTTCTCTTTTCCGTGTGTGATATGAGGCAGCTTTATTTTTTTCTAATGTTATGAGGACTTAAGGCGTGAGAATTGAGGGAATAGTCGGCGTGTTCTCTAATGTTATGAGGACTTAGAACGTGAGAATTGAGGGAATAGTCGGCGTGTTCTCTAATGTTATGACTTAAGGCGTGAGAATTGAGGGAATAGTCGGCGTGTTCTCTAATGTTATGAGGACTTAGAACGTGAGAACTGAGGGAATAGCCGGCGTGTTCTCTAATGTTATGAGGACTTAGAACGTGAGAATTGAGGAAATAGCCGGCGTGTTCTCTAATGTTATGAGGACTTAGAACGTGAGAATTGAGGGAATAGCCGGCGTGTTCTCTAATGTTATGAGGACTTAGAACGTGAGAATTGAGGAAATAGCCGGCGTGTTCTCTAATGTTATGAGGACTTAGAACGTGAGAATTGAGGAAATAGCCGGCGTGTTCTCTAATGTTATGAGGACTTAAGACGTGAGAATTGAGGGAATAGCCGGCGTGTTCTCTAATGTTATGAGGACTTAAGACGTGGGAATTGAGGGAATAGTCGGCGTGTTCTCTAATGTTATGAGGACTTAAGACGTGGGAATTGAGGGAATAGTCGGCGTGTTCTCTAATGTTATGAGGACTTAAGACGTGAGAATTGAGGGAATAGTCGGCGTGTTCTCTAATGTTATGAGGACTTTAGACTTGAGAATTGAGGGAATAGTCGGCGTGTTCTATTATGTTATGAGGACTTAAGACGTGAGAATTGAGGAAAAAGGCGGCATGTTTTCAAATGTTATGAAGACTTTTAGATGTGACGTCCAGATTCTGCATGTCTCAAAAACCCCCCCTATCCTCTTCTGAAATTGCTTCCAACGCACAGCTGTACTTAAAAAAAAAAAAAAAAAAAAAAAAAAAAGAAGAAAAAAAAAAGAGGTAACGAGCGAAGTAAATCCCTCGGTAATACTGAAGCGACGT
This sequence comes from Babylonia areolata, assembly GCF_041734735.1. Taxonomy (NCBI): domain Eukaryota; kingdom Metazoa; phylum Mollusca; class Gastropoda; order Neogastropoda; family Buccinidae; genus Babylonia; species Babylonia areolata. Next base: position 35,281,149 of record NC_134896.1, on the reverse strand, counting down.
TGCCTGGTGACCCGTGAAAGGTCCCGCTTAAGAACCGACAGTAGTTCTGACATCCTGCCTGCAATGTGACACCTACCACACCTCATGAAAACCGCATTAGCTCTGAGCGCGGCACCGCTCCGTCTCACTTTAGTTCCAGCACAGCATGACAAAGGGGATACAGACGACCAGCGAACATGCGGGGAGAGGCGTAATAGCCGAGTGGTTAAAGAGTTGGACTTTCAATCTGAGGGTCCCGGTTTCGAATCTTCGTGACGGCGCCTGGTGGGGGTAAAGTGTGGAGATTTTTCCGATCTCCCAGGTCAACATATGTGCAGACCTACTCTAGTGCCTGAACCCCCTTCGTGTGTTTACGCACGTAGAAGATCAAATACGAATGTTAAAGATCCTGTAATCCATGTCAGCATTCGGTGGGTTCTGGAAACAAGAACATATCCATCCCCCTCCCACCGCCCCCCCACCTCCCCCCTCCCCCCGCAAACGTAGTTGTGCTGCCGACATGGCGGGGTAAATATACAAATCGGTCATACACGTAAAGTGTTACATGTTTGTCTGAGTGTGCATGTGTGCGTGCCTAAAATCTGATTGACACAGGAAACGAACGATGAGCGCCCAAATGGCAGCCGTCAGTCAGCTCTACCCATGTGGCAGCCTGTTGTGCAAATGACCCCGTGTTTGTAAAGCGCTTTTAGAGCTTGGTCTCCGACCGAGGATAGGCATGATATAAATATCCATATCAAGGTGACAGAATGGTTAAGACGCCCATCTGTCAATACAGAGTCCACGTAAGTGGGTCTGGATTCGAATCCCTTGCTCGCGCCTTTCTCCCAAGTTTGACTGGAAAATCTTGTCATTCGGATGAGACGATAAGCCGAGATCCCGTATGCGCAGCTATGCTGCTGGCACCCTTAAAAAGAACCCATGGCAAGACAAGTTTCAGTTTCAGTTTCAGTAGCTCAAGGAGGCGTCACTGCGTTCGGACAAATCCATATACGCTACACCACATCTGCCAAGCAGATGCCTGACTAGCAGCGTAACCCAACGCGCTTAGTCAGGCCTTGAGAGAAAAAAAAAGTGTAGAAGAAATCTACTCTGGTAGGAACACAAATATAATTATGGGCATGCATTCAAGACCTGACTGAGCGCATTATTGGGTTAAGGTAAGATAAGATAAAAATAACTTTATTATCTCCAACTGGAGAAATTTGGTCAGGTACATTATCACAACATAGACAAGTAAACAACATGGGGACCATAACTGTAAACGTCAACAACAGCTTTTACGAATATCACGAAGATACAAATGTAAAAAATATCACATACACCGTTTCATACATACATCCACACACTGCAGGTAATAACTAGTATTCTTAATGTAAAAACAGAAAGAATTAAGAAATATTATTTGAATATAATTATAAACATAGCCTACTATACTGCACATTGATTATAATAGACAGATAAGATAAGAATAAAGATAAATTGCGGAAAACCGCAACCAGATAATCAGCACACACCCGCACCCCCCACCCCCACCCCCACGCCCCCCCTACACACGCGGATTACTTGATTTTTCTGTCGGTCAGGCAACTGCCCAGCAAATGTGGTGAAGCGTATGTGGATTTGTCCCGATCTGAACGCAGTGACGCCTCCTTGAGAAACTCCAACTGAAACGGACATGTGGAATGGTGTCATCCAACCCTGATGAAAGGATTCCAGCAGAGGGGTTAAGAGGAGGAGGAGGAGAAGAAGAGATGGAAGAGAAGAAGAAGAAGATGTGCAAGAGAAGAAGAAGAAGAGATGCAAGAGAAGAAGAAGAAGAAAGAGAAGAAGGAGAAGAGGAGGAGGAGGAAGAGAAGAAGAAGAGGAGGAGGAGAAAGAGAAGAGGAAGAAGAGGAGGAGGAAGAGAAGAGGTAGAAGAGGAGGAGAAAGAGAAGAAGAAGAGGAGGAGGAGAAAGAGAAGAGGTAGAAGAGGAGGAGAAAGAGAAGAGGTAGAAGAGGAGGAGGAGAAAGAGAAGAGGTAGAAGAGGAGGAGGAAGAGAAGAAGAAGAAGAGGAGGAAGAGAAGAAGAAGAGGAGGAGGAGAAAGAGAAGAAGAAGAAGAGGAGGAGAAAGAGGAGAGGTAGAAGAGGAGGAGGAAGAGAAGAAGAAGAGGAGGAGGAGAAAGAGAAGAAGAATAAGAGGAGGAAGAACAGAAGAAGAAGAGGAGGAGGAGGAAGAGAAGCAGCAGGAAGAAGTTTCAGTTTCAGTTTCAGTAGCTCAAGGAGGCGTCACTGCGTTCGGACAAATCCATATACGCTACACCACATCTACCAAGCAGATGCCTGACCAGCAAGCGTAACCCCAACGCAGGAAGAAGAAGAAGAAAAAGAAGAAAGAAGGTCTCGGTTACACCTCATGAACAGTAAGGTGCCATGGTTAACTCACTCAGTACGGCCAGTCCTCTCTTCTCTACACAGACCCCTCGGATGTCCAGTGGGTGTCTGAATGACCCAGCCTTTAGCTTCTGTCGACAGAATTGTGGTATTCTTTGTCAATATTCACCTCTTCAGTATAAGAGCCTTCCGCTTTCAATATTTTGATGATGGTAATTGGGGTGAAACGCTGTTAACGTCTTCTCTTTCGCCGTTCATATGGAGAGAGTTAATTCCAAGTGTCCTTCCATACGTGTTGGGTAACTCAGTTTTACTGACTGCTTGACACCCTCTGTCGCCTCAATTAAAACCCGATGTTGAACGATAATTGGTGCCTCACTCACAGCTGGAGAGCCAGGTGCCGTGCCTTATATAGTAACGCTACGTTAAGTTGTATTATAACAACACCAGTATGATTGAAAAGAAAACTTCTAAAGAACATTGTCGACGGTGTTAAGCAATATAGTTTTGTTAAGAATATCACACACACACACACACACACACACACACACACACACACACACACACACACACAACATTTGACAACGTCTCCAGCAGGTAAAGTGGGTAAAGCCGTGAGGGATTTGACCTCCCTCCAGTGTCTGCTTGGTGACTGATCAAACCTCCCTTCCACCCCCACCCCCCCCCCCCACACACACACTCCCCACCCCCTTTCCTTCTCTCCATTTCCTACCCACCCCCTCTCTTCTCCACCCCCACCTCCCCTCTTCTATTCCCCACCCCCACATGCACACACACACTGACACAAAAATATACGGACCCACGCACGCACCGGCTCACGCACGCACGCACACACACACACACACACACACACACACAACCCCAATCCCCCACACCCTATCCCCACCCCACACACAAGCACACAGTCACACACACACACACACACACACACACACACACAACCCCCACCCCCCACACACTCAAACCCCCACCCCCACCCCCACACACAACCCCAATCCCCCACACCCTATCCCCACCCCACACACAAGCACACACACACACACACACACACACACACAACCCCCACCCCCCACACACTCAAACCCCCACCCCACACACAAACACACACACACGCAAACGCGCACACACCACACACCACTTCCGTCCTCGGCAAACTTCTGTTCGCACTTCCCCACTACTCTTTCTTTCTTCCCTTCTTTCCTTCCTTCCTTCCTTCCTCCCTCCCTCCCACAGCACACTCAAACCACCACCCACCACCACCACCACCACCACCACCCTTTATCCCATATCCCCCCCCTACTCTCCCCCCCTACTCCCCCCCCCACACACACACATCCACACCTCCACCTCCACACACACACACACACACACACACCATCTTCTCTTGCAACCAACCATCCCAACTAGTAGAACGGTCGCGTGCAGTCACGTAAGGCAGAAGCTTTTCCCCAACGTTCGTAAAATTGGTCCGTGGTGCGGGCTCGGTCCACGCTCGGCGCTGCTAGACTGCAATGGGCTGACAACACGGCACGCGCGCATTATCTCCCTTGCGCTAATGAAGCACGCAGCGAACCCTACACTCCGCCCCCCCATCCCCCCCCGACCCCCCCCCACACCCTCACTCCACGGTAATCCAGGACCTCTCGCGTGACTCGGGTCGGTCGGTCGGTCGGTGGCCAAAAGAAAGGGTCAGAGTTGCGTCAGGCATTGGCTTTGCCATGTGGAGGTGGAGGAAGTAAAGAGGAAACGCGGCAACTTCTTTTCTTTTTTTTTCTTTTTCTTTTTTTTGTTTTTTGGGTTTTTTTGTGTTTTTTTTGCTTTCCTTTTCCCTTTAGATTTTTTTTTTCCTGCACGTCTTTCTTTTCTTGTTTGCTTTTTTTTTTTTTTGCTTTTTTTTTTTGGCGGGGGTGGGGGTGGGGGCTTTCCTTATCCCTTTAGATTTTTTTTTTTTTTTTTTTGCACTTCTTTCTTTTCCCCACCCCCACCCCCATCCCCTCCGACCCTGTCTTTCTTTTCTTTGTTTCTGTTTTTTGTTTTTCTTCTTCTTCATTCCTCATTTTACTTTCTTAAAAATTTCCCTTTTTTTTTCTTTTTCGTTGTTGATTTCTTTTTTTGTTGTTTGTTTGTTGTTGTTGTTGTTGTTGTTTTATTATCATTATTATTTTCATTTTGTCTTTCTGGTTTCGTTCTCTCTCTCTCTCTCTCTCTCTGTCTGTCTGTCTGTCTGTCTGTCTCTCTCTCTCTCTCTCTCTCTCTCTCTCATGTTCTGTTTGTCTGTCTGTCTCCAGTCACTCTCTCTCTCTCTTTCCCTCTCTCTCTCTCTCCCTCTCTCTGACTCTCTCTATGAAACAATATATTGATAAATGTCCATCTTATATCTAAAAAAAAAAGTAAAGTATTCAAACTGTGATCCACATTCTTTGGATTATGCTCAATATACGAAACTCTTTGACATGAATTTCGACAACCGTCATTATTCATATTTAATGTTTTAATGCCAATTTCGAATGAATGTTTGTACGAAAATACAAGCAGTATTCGTGCATAAGGCATTAGCCTCACCACAAAGCTATGCTGACAATATCAAGCGGAAACAATAGTATTCAGAAAGCTCTGTACATATTTTCACCCATATTGAAATGTGCCAGAGGCCTTTGCAGTTCAACCCTTCTGAGCGGTGTCTGTCTGTCTGTCTGTCTGTCTGCCTGTCTCTATCTCTCTTTTTATTTTCATTGTCGAGTGATACCTTCTCTTCTTGAACATATCTCAGTTTTCTCTGTCTCGGTCTGTCTGTCTGTCGGTCGGTCTCTGTCTGTCTGTCTGTCTGTCTGTCTCTCTTTTTATTTTCATTGTCGAGTGATACCTTCTCTTCTTGAAGTCGACTCAGTTACCCCCCACCCCCACCTCCCCACCTTCCGCCCCAAGAATAAAGCAAATAAACAAACAACCCCCCCTAACCCCCCCTCCATCCTCCCCCCCCCCCCCATACACACCAAAACAAAACAAAAACAACGTGACAAAACAACAACAACAAAAAACCCAACTTGATCAACGTCTACCATACAAAAAGTTGTGTGTGGCTAGCTGATTCGTTTTCTTGGGCTTTTGATGAGTGGGCGGGGGTGTGGGGGGTGGGGGTGGGGGGTGAATATGGGTGGTGGAGCTAATTCTTACGTTCATATTACGTCCGCAGGGTAGCTCCTGTAAGCCCACGATTTCTCGCAATCGCACGATCTCTCTCACTTCGGGAGAGATATACGAGGGTCATTCAATAAATAAGGTGAATTTTTCGGTATAAGGACTTCTAATACAGATAGAAGCTTACTTTTTTTTGTTTGTTTTGTTTTACTTCTTTTTCACATGGATTTAATTCGTTTTGCAGATTAAAAAAAAACTTTGAGAGTTTTGGCGATTAACAAAGATGGCCGACCAAGAAGCATGCTCCAGGATTGAACAGCGGTCAGTTATCAAGTTTTTGGTTGCTGAAGGGTGCAAACCAGTTGAAATTCATAGGAGAATATCAACTGTGTATGGTGCCACATGTTTCAGCCGAAAAAATGTCTACAAGTGGGCTAAATTGTTTAAAGAAGGACGGAGCAGTGTTGAGGATGAAGACAGGCCTGGAAGGCCTACAGAAGTGAGGTCTCCTGAGGTGATCGAATCAGTCAATGACCTCATTCAGTCTGACAGAAGGGTGACAGTGGATGACATTGCAAGGACTTTGAGCTTATCTGTTGGGACAGCACACAAAATTGTCCATGATGACCTTGGCTACTCGAAGGTCAGTTGCCGGTGGGTGCCAAAGATGCTTACTCCAGAGCACAAACAGAGGAGGGTCGAGGGTCGGCTGGGAACTGCTCCCTCATCCCCCCTACAGCCCAGACCTTGCCCCTTCAGACTTTCACCTGTTTGGTCCCTTGAAAGCGTTCACGAGAGGCACGAAGTTTGAAAGTGACGATGAAGTCAAAAGTGTTGTGAGCGACTGGCTGAGACATCAGTCCAAAGATTTTTACGCTGAGGGAATACGGAAGCTTGTGCACAGATGGGAAAAGTGTGTGACAGTGCTGGGAGACTACGTTGAAAAATTAAAAAAAAAGTAAGCTTCTATCTGTATTAGAAGTCCTTATACCGAAAAATTCACCTTATTTATTGAATGACCCTCGTATATCTACAAATGCTTGAATTTCCTGTCACAGCAGACAATACTGTTTTCCTACCGCACCACAAACAGTAACACAATGCATTGGGGTGTCACGCTTTAGAAACTGAAACGGAAGAGAAACATGCAGTGTCCTTTTTTTTTTCTCTCTCTCTCTCTCTTCTTCTTCTCCTCGCTAATAAACAATCAATAGATGAATCACTGCGTCGGACCCGATAACTCATATTCCGAGTCCGTGCGTGGAGCATTGTCCAAACATTTGTCAGTGGGCGTTGGGTGTGTGGGAT